>NC_051218.1:9754193-10054193 GCF_015220715.1 Pygocentrus nattereri
TTACATGAGGATGGTATGCGTGGCAGGACTCGGGCCGTCTGCGGATCTTCTGGGACTTCATCCTGTTACATTTCACTGTGGCATTATGTTCAAAGGAGTTAAGGCCAACACTTCCCAAGAGAGTGCATGCTATTCTAGACTTAATCCATTAAGGAAAACAAACCTAAAATCTCACAAGATTCAGGATCAATCCATTTTCATACTGTCATATAGTCTTAATCCATTTTCCAGCGCTCTAAACATTTAAAACAAAAATCTGGATATTTCAGTATGTGATCGTGAAAGGACTATCATACAATCTTAAAAAAGATGGTCCTTCAAGGGTTCTTTAGTAAAGACAGTGGTTCTACAAAGAACCATCAATGCTCAAAGAACCATATACATGCTTAAATGGTTTCTTACAAACTGAAATGGTTTGTCAGCTTTTGAAAAGGCTCTATCTAGGACTCAAAAGGGTTGTTCTACTGTCAGCCTGACACTGTGCCATATCAAAATGGTTCAATATCGAATCATCTACAACACATTCTCCATCAGACTGAAAAAACCTTTCACAATGCAAAGAATCCTTTAGTGTTCATGGTTCTTTGTAGGACCACTGGCTTTACTAATCCTTGAAGAACTATCTGTTTAAAGATTGTATGATAAAACCATTCAGTGTCTAGGATTACAAAATATCCTGATTTTGATCATAATGTTTGTTTTTTTTTATCTTTTTCAGCACCTACAAAACCTTGATTCCTACACCTCCCAGAGTTCATTTGCACTGTTTCAGCTTAGAGGGCCATGGCTAAATCAGGATTGCATCACTGCTCTTGATGTAGCTGCGTTTTCTATAAAATTAATAAACATATTCAAACACAGTCAAAATGCTGACTTAAGTTGCTGAAGAACATGCATGCAGGAATAAGGTCTTTCTTTATCACACACCACTGGAGGACTGTGAAAGAGGTAATACGTGTTTGGATGCTATAAGCAACCCAAACATGCCATCAGGTGCAATGAGAACAAGAGTGTTCAAAACAGAATCAAAGTGCTTTTTGAAAGAAAGTAAATCAGCATATGTTGCGTTTGGATGCTGGTATGATGGTCAACTAGCATGACCATGCTGCATGACAAGCTAAACCAGCACTGGGCCATGCTTTTTTTCAGCAGGATTGGAGCTTGTTCTTTCTGTGGATGCTACCAACAGAAAAATCACCAAAAGTAGAAAACCAGAGGAGCCGTCTGTAACTGTTAATTGACTGAGTTAGCATTGCTAGCGAATATGCTGAATATGCTGTTTGTGCTGTTATCGTTCTTCTGTCACCTTCTCAGGAAATTTCAGTTAAATATTATTTGCCACCTCTGAAAATGTAAATACGTCACTAGACCAGTTACATCAAAACTACACATTGTAGTGTGCTCGAGAAATGTTTCATACATTGTTTTAGATTATGTGTTCTTCAGCATTTATGCACAGGGTTATTCTGCTAAGGACTCTTATTGTGGAGTGCAGGACTATTTCTGTGTGGGGGTTTATGTGTGGGGAACAGAAGAGCAGAGAGTCAGGTGTGAGCTGAGTAGTAAAGAGAAAAGCCAAACACGACTATTATTCCTTTAAAATTAAGCCTCTACACTGAGAACAAAATATAAGTGACCAAAGATCAAAATAATTTCCCATGATGAAAGAAAAACCATCCGACACATAGACCATATAGTTGTGAATACAAATCACTGAATAAATAAGAAGTACATCAAACTGAGAACTGAGCTGCACGAAATACTTCATACTGGTAGCACCTCATCCATTCATCATCGTCTGTAATCTGGCCTGTAGACACAAAACCAACTGCTGTTGGGAGAGATGTGAAGGATATATTTGACTTCTTTCGGGGTGAGGGTGATGGGAGCGAACTGACGGGAACAGTCACAGTCCGCTTGTACCACAAGCATCACCAGGTTGCTGTTCATGATCTGCTGAAGCACAAACATCCTGGAACACAAGGAAGAGAGGCATTAACCACAAGAGAGCACTTCAACACAGCGGCACAAGACACCAAAGACACAGCACTCCAGTTTCTGACAGTATCTTAGAAATTAGAAATGATCTTAGCTCAAAGGTAGTTGGACTATTTATTTGTACTAGTTAGGAGATATTTTCTGGAAGTCACTCTGGATAAGTGCACCTGTCCAAATAAACTTTCAAAAGTAGTAATTGTGCTAGAAATTCATTTATAATGTGTAGAAATGTTAAATTGGTCCATATCCTATAGTTTTCTTGTATTTTCCTGTTTTTCGTGATGTCTACTTATGACGTGTGATTCTATGTACCAAAAATTGTCATTACTCATTTTTAGCCATTTTCCAAATTAAAGAATTAAACAGAGCAAAAGCAATGAATTTCAAACGGGCTGTTTTTGCACGTTAGTTTCCCCATATGGACTGTATTCACTCGAGAGTGAAAGATCGATTTGAAACTTTGATAATGTTTACATACAACATCAGAAGTTTTTTTTTTATTTAAAAAATCATTTATTTGTAATTTGGTATAATAATAACAATAATAATGATGTAGGTATCCATTACATTACATTACATTAACCCTTTAACATAATGCTTTAACACCAATAATGTATAGAAATCTTAATTTCTATTCATTGAATACATTTTAGTAGCATTCATCAGGGAGAATGACTATTGTAACCAGTACTTCTTTTTCTGGCTCAGGTATTCCCGGAATTAAAGGTCATGACCAAGTGGAGGTCATCAACGACTGATTTGGAAACTTCTGGATTGCTTGGCACAGTGACTCACTTTTGACAGCGACCACATTTGATAATGCTGTTGGTCTCCCTGATGGTGGTGTCATATATGAATCCAGGGTATTCTGTGTTGCAGGGCACCATGGACTCCACCTTCTTCTGTCTGTGGGCTAGAAGTAAGATGTACAGTTAGTTTTGATGAAACAATGATATGGAACATCCTTTTCTACAGGAACATCCTTATGAAGCCATCTGGCTATAAAAAAAACAAGTAATCAGATGAGATCCCACTTGCTATGCTAATATACTAACGCTGAATTCACACCAGACATGTCAGCAACATTAAAATGCAGTACAATTAGCACTGCCGCTCCAGGTAGGTATGCCAGCTTTTGTTTTCCTATAACAATAAAAGGTTGTACAGCAGGTATAAATACATAATGGCACAAACAGCAAATCTGTCTACTGCAACAGAATCACAATCAAAAGTTTTACCTAGTGTAGGCAAAAGGCATATCATTATAACAATAACCTCCAGACACCTTTGTTAAGTGTAACAGTTGCTCTGCAGCCACTACACCAGTGAGATCAAAACATTGTAGTAAATGCGCTACAGAAAATGGTGATTTTAATGGATTTCACTCCACTTACACATGCAATGTAAAAAATTATTTAGTCCCAAACAAACAACTTTGGCAAATGTTAGACTGGTGTGGACTGAAACACTGATTAATACAGCAGTGAAAATAAAGAGAGATTAAAACTAAGTGAAAATAAGTTCATCCTCGGCAGAGAATAAGCCACATTTTTCTGCAAATGTCAGTGTTAAATTTCAATTTCAATTAAAAAAAAAAAAAACATGCGCCCTAACTTTTGCACAAGCCACATTTTAGGTTTTATTCTTTCCAATATATTAAACTCAACAAATAAACAGTACTGGTGCTTTAATATGTGCAACAGCGTGTTCTGTAGAGGATGTGTTAAACTTATTTTCACTTAGAAAATCAACAAAACATGTCATTTGACCGATGTACCCAAATATTGCATACGATTCTGTTCCATAAGATGGACAACTAAAAACTCTGGTAACACTTTATTTGGATCGTCCACTGTAGATGTAGTTTGTAAATGATCAGTATATCTTTAAGTAACATACCAACTAAATAGCCATTAAATGCAATTGATTGTGAAGTTAAGTGTTTCTTGGATGGTCCACTGTAGGTGCTTTGGAAATGCTCAGATGGCCTTTAAGTAACATTCAACTAAATATCCATTAAATTCAACTGAACTTCAACTGAACTGCGCTTTCAGTGTTGCCCTTACATAATGCACTGCAGTGAAGTGCTTAATTTAGATGTGTTCGTAAGGAATGGCCCCGATTTCAGTGATTCTTCACGTGTGTAACTCTCATGTTGGTATACAAGCCAAGAAAGTCCAGATCCTCTAAATCATGACTAAAATCTTAAGGTATTAAACAAGGCATTAACACGTTTAATCAACACTATAGAGCAAGTCAAGGATTTAAGTCTGGATCGTAACAGATTCTTTAAATAGGCCTCAGCTAACACCAAATTAAAGTGATACCAAATCAAAACAGTACACAATGTATACAAACTTACAGCTCATACTCAAAACTTGCTTACTAATAAATACTTACTAGCATGGTATGTAGACTTGGCTGTGACACAATGAGAAACAGGAATGGCAGCCAGCAGTGGCAAAGGCACAGTGAGGCAGTGATGAGGGGATCATGCAGAAATGACATGAAATGAGAAAGGCAGAGTGCATGGGGTAACAAATAGCATGGTGGTTTTATGGAGGCAGTTCAACAGAATGGTGATGGTCTGAGGGGGTTTCATCACTCATCATATCATGATGAAATACAGGGCATGATGATACCATGCCTTCAATGCTATAACCTACCATCTGCAAAGTAGTCATTATGCCATAATCCGCATATGTTGAACTCCAACAAAAACCTAAAAGCAGTAAAGGCAAATTTTCTGTGAGGAAAAAATAATATCAGAAAAGCTTAAATAGCTCAGCCTCTTGCAGAGAAAAGCTGCTGAGGATCTGGAATCAGGACTTACAGCATGAGGTTTGAGAAGAGCCACTTGACCGCTGCCATCAAGCCATAGAAAGGCTGCAGAGTGAATCATAGAGACATTAACAGTTGAAATGGTCTGCCAAGAGTTCTGTTCCAATCTAACAGTCATGACAAATTGTGAATATTAAAAGGTTCAACAGAAGGGATTCTACTCTTATGATTATCTCATGGAGCACGATTGGACACTGCTGACCAGTGTGGATTTGTACTAAAGACACCTACACTGAGCAGGGGCCGGGCTCCACTGGAGTGATGATGGCTGTTCTTGCACATTGCCTGGTAGTCATATAGAGCAACCCTGTGGACAGAAACATTATTATCAAAGGACCATTTTTATCACTATTTTTGGAATAATGATATTCCAGTGTCTGAAAAAGAGGAGGAAACATATTTAACAGAAAATTACACAAAAGCCTCCAAGACTATATATGAACTCTATTTCACTTGTCCACGCTTTACTTTTGTGCACTGCCAATTAAACTCTCCCAGCAAAAGCTGTTCCCAGCAAAAGCTGTTCCCTAAGGAGTCTCGGACATTATGCTCCCCTTCAACAAGGCACTTGAAATTTCTTTTTTGTGCATCTAAAATTAGATATTTCTGTGGCTAGATATAAGAAAATCCACTTTACTTGAATTGTGAGAAGCAGAAAATGCAACCAACATCTAAGCCTGAACTTTGGAGATGCTGAAAAATATCCCTGCAGATTTCTTTAAAAAACTGAAAGCAAGTCTCCTAAAAAAGAATGGAAGTAATAAAGTCAATGTGTTGACACACTAAATACTGAAACATTTGATATAATATTTAGTTTTTGAGGCTTCTTTGTGATTTTCTGCAAAATATGATTGTTTTCTGATGCTGAAACATGAACTTGTAACTTGTAATTAATAGTTGTTTTGACTGGATAAAGGAAGGATAGGAACTGTATTTAATTTTAAGGTCCCATATCACGTTTTTTTTTTTTTTTACTATGTACTATGTAAACATGGCTAGTTTCCTTCAGTCCCCCAGCTTATGCCTTTTGAACAGGGGTGTGTTTTATTTTATTTGAGAAGGGGTCAGCCAACCAGAACAGAGATAATTTACATATATTAGTCTTAAAGGCAAAGTAGCCAAAGTAGCCCATTTGATTCTAAGGGATAAAGAAATAGTAGGCTATTTTGTAGGCTACATAAAATCACACCAACATTATACATGGACTACAGGGTAAATGTAGAAAATGGACATTTTAATACCTCAAAAACTGCATTGTCCTCTAATTAATAGTATAATTATAAAGAAAGACAAGTTACCTTTTATACAAGCCTGATTTGAGGAGCTGGGCCATCACTGAGCCGTCTATTTCTCCAAAGAACTTTCCAATCTGCAGATGAAGGAATACAGTGACGCATGTACGGCAATTTTTTTTACTGTGCGTATGCATATAAAAGCATAGTTGACGGTCAATCTGCCTCCACATCTTTGCTCTGATTACATGGTGATTATGTGATGAGTGATTATCCACTCGTTTCATGTTCAGCTATGCGGCTACAGCGCGCAGTCTTTAATAAGGGCCAAACACATTTAGTAAATCCGGCCCAGGTGTGTATACAGATGTGGACCAGCTGGGTTTGGGGCCAGAAAATGCCATAACACTGAAGCAGACCAGCATGGAACTAGCACCTGCGGTAACAGAAATAGTTCAAGTTCTGTTTGTCTCCCCCTGAATAAACCTTACTACACACACAATGTGCTAATGCTTAACCTACTTCAGTACCACACACACCCCTGCCCCAACCCCCCCACAGACAACATACACACACTAATGCTCTCTGCTACAGATGTGCTAACAGATGTCTAAGACCCACTGTGCTGCCCCCAGCCATGCCACATCAAGCTGGGATTAAGCTCCATAAGTGTGCAGTAATCCCACGGTTACCGTAGACGCATTACGTGCCCTGTTGCTGCATACATCATGGAGTCACAGCACATCATTATATTAATGATCATATTTAAAATAGTAAAATATTATATATGTATATGACCTCAAGATTGTATAAAATCACTGTCAACCCAAAATTCAGTGCTATTTCTACCAGTCAAATCAACACCATCTAACCGCGCATGGATATCAAGGTCAAGAAATGATGACTTAATCATTAAATGTGACTCTCTGGACTCTCAGGCATTTCATACTCACATCCCCTCTATCCTTAGACATCACTATGAAGCCGTTGCTGTCCACCAGGTAACAATTAATTTCCTGTCAATATTAAGGCAGGAAATGAAGAGTTAAAGGGTTCTGTTTGTTTTGAGCACATGAAATAAATGATTATTTTTCACAACTTACATTGCTGGGAATATACATCTCCAAATAACAGAAATATCAATGCTACAATTGTACACTGAATTGAACACTGTTTGGTTGATTTTCTAAGAGTACATAAATGAATGCATCCTCCACAGAGAACACACTTAAATAAGGCATCTTTCTGCACATGGTAGTGCACAATTTCTATTTATTTGCTGAGTTTAAAATTAACCATAAAATAACATGTGCCCTAAACTGATGATTTTTTTCTAATATCTGAAATAAACAGTAACTGTGTATTACAATGTCCATAAGCGTGTTCTCTGTAACATTCAGTCCCGCAGTCCACATATGGAAATGAAGCTGCAAAAGCTTTTATCAAATGATGTCACTACCATGAACAGACATGACCACCCACTCAGCCTACAGCAGTTCAGCCTGTCTTTTGAAGTCATAAGGAGTGTAGTTACTGCAGACAGTCTGCAGTACATTGTGCTGTTCCTGGCTGTTGGGAGTATCTTAAATAAACAGTAAATGTGCACCACAGTGTGCATAAGTGTTTTCTCCATAGAAGATGTTTACATATACATCCACTTAGAAAATCAACCAAACATGTAATTTGACCACAGGCAAGTTCTTTTGTATATGACTGTATATTATTATGAATATTATCTTCATTAGAGAAATATATATTCAAAATTGTTACAAATCTTTAAACAATAGTTAGTTCTGGCCTCGCAAGCTGATTGGTTGAGAAGTGTTCTAGCGGTGCTTACTAATATAATACTGATATTTCCCCATAACATCACAGGTTTTTCACAAACACTGTATCACTCCGCTAAGACGCCGTTGCTAAGCAATGAGTTTGACAGCTGTAGGAGACACTGTACTCACAACACTTTCACAGCTGAGAGGACATACACCTTCCACATTACTGCACTGCAAAAAGCAAAAGGAACAAAACTTTCACTAGCAACTCTCAATAACAGTTAACACCTAGGATGCATGTGGCAATACAGCAGTTCTATGTTGTAATGGACATATTTTATTCAGGGTAAAGTAAAGCATAACATCTGAAACATGATCTAATGGACATTATCTTAAAACAGAATGAGTGAAATTTTGAAAAAGATGGTAGACTGTTGCTTTGAGATGTATACTTACATCTGTGTTATTCGCCTGTCCAGAAGGAAAGACAGAAAAAGAACAACGCAAAGAAGGGTGAGGAGAAATGACTAGTGTGTGACATCAAAGATATAGCTAATAAGCATGAACATTTCACATTCCATTTGAAAAGATATGTCATATTACAGATGTTTTGAGGCAAAGACTAAATATGCAGGGTCATGTTAATATGCATGGTTTCACCGTATGAAATGCCACGAGTTTTGTTATTCACCTGTTTAGCTGTGGTAAAGAATCTTCTCTCCAGCATGTCCAATGACATTTGCACTCCAATTGCTGCATGTGGAAACAGAAATAAAACTGGGTAATACCCCCATTTCTCACTCTTGTTACTCTTATAAATTGTTATGGAATAGAAGTCTGGTTACCAGGTAACTCACAGAAGGCTTTTACATTTACAGCATTTTGGCTGACGCTCTTATCCAGAGCGACTTACAATTTGATTATTTTTACATAGGTAGGCCAAGGTGGTGTTAGGAGTCTTGCCCAAGGACTCTTATTGGTGTAGTGTAGGGTGTTTGCCCAGGTGGGGATTGAACCTCAGTCTACAGTGTAGAAGGCAGAGGTGTTAACCACTACACTATCCCAACCACTTTTAACTGGATACAAATACTTAAGATTAATAACTGAATAATAAGCCTGCAGTTCAAGACGTTAAAGGCTTGTATTTATCATTTTAGCCAACAAAGTCAAAGACAAGCAAAGATAATTATTTCTATCTAATCTGCTCAGAAATATCTCCTGAGAAAATGAAGAACTTGTACTTAACAGCGGTTTTGACCGGAAATCAAATAAATGAAAGGTGATCTCTGACTCTTGCTCAGTGCTGTAAATATCAAACAGTAATAATTCATATTTGTTCAACATGAGACTTGGCAAAAACGCAAGGCAGCAAATATGTCCATTCAAGCTGCTGACCACTCTCTCTCCCAACACTCATCATCTCTCTCTCTCTCCCTCCCTCCCTTTCCGCCACACTCTCTCTCGTTAATAAATAGGCAGGCGCAGACTGTTCTAATACCCGCTGATGGCTGATGCGACCTACACACGTTAAGACGAGCACGCTGGACGCAGGAGCTTTTCTTCTCTGAGAATGTTCATGCAGCTCAGAACCTGCATGACTGCCAAGCAAAGGTAGGATTCAGTTCTTCAGCCTTTCTGTCTGTCTCATTACTGTTAAGTTTTAAGGATCAATATTTGCCAAAGCATTTTTAATTCTTAACTACACAGTTCATATCCATAAATTGTGCAAAGGCAGAAGGAATGAACAATGCTGAATTGGTCTGTAACAAATAATCTATAATAATCTATAACTCATAATTTTTGTATTAGTTATTTATATGTATTGTCTTTGGTAGGACAAATCCACCAATTTACATTCTGCAATCACATTTTGCTGGTGGTCTCTAAAAATAACTTTTCTGAACCTTTGAGCTGTAGGTTTTACAGGATGTGCTCATTCTGTTATGGATTATTTGAACATCTCTCCCTGATTAGGTTCCTGCTGCCGCTGCTAGCTCCTCTGATTATGGGCTAATGGTATACTGTGTAAATATAGCTGTGGCTGAAAAACAGGGGAAATGAAAGAGAGAGGGGCATGTATCTGTTTCAGTCTTAGCTATGGACAAATGTATATTACAAGGCTCTTAGTTAGTTATAGCAGAGGCAACACAATCTATGATTAAACATTTACCTATATATTTAATAATGTTCTTCTATCATGTAACAGAGCATATTTTAGTGTATATTAGTGAGCATATAAAAAAATATCATTTTTGTTCATGAAAACACTCCTCATAGCATGAGAGCAGGCTGGCTTGGCTTTGTACTGCTCTGATAAAGGAAGAGCCTCTGGGCTGCTTTTAGACCAAATACTATCTTAAACATGCTCACACACAAGCACACTCGAAGACACACACCCACAGACCTACTTTTTTCTCCCTCTTCTTCCTAAAGGCCTCAATTCTAAGCTATTAGTTGCAGAAATGCACCATCAGATAAATGACCACCAATATTAATTCACACCCTGATATTCACTAAGCATTCTTTCCTTCAATAAACCACCAAAATTTAATAAAAAACATACAAATAAACCTAAAGTCAATCTACTTTCTTACAGCAATCTTCATGATGTCTTCAACAAAATGCTGGACCATGGGCCAAATCATAATCATGCTGTGTAAGTGGGCTGTGAGGACCAGGATGAACATTCATGGTAAATATAGTTGCATGCACGTTTCAAATGACATGTTCTGGTAATTTTCTTACTGAAAATTAAGACAAGTAGTGTAACATGTTGGAAAATAAATCTCAATATCAATACCTTGCATTTAATGTCAGTTCCTGAGCCGTGTTAGAAAAGTGGGTGTGGCTTAAACCAGAAGAAGTGCTGGAAATTAGTCTATCTACAGACCTCAAAGGATTGCAGACTAATGAAGAAAGGCTGAAGTTAATAACATGCAAATTGGATGCAGTTTAGACAGACTTTGGAACAATTGTGTTCATTGGCTCACATAAGCTGCTAAGACTGATTACTTAGGTACTGAAATTTGTCAACACAGAATTTTTCTATTTTTTTTTAGTCAAGTATTGAATTCTGATATCCAGACACAATCACAAAAACAGATGTAGAGGAATGCTATTATTAATGTAGAGGAATGCTATTACTAGGTCTCATTCACTGACAATGAGATGTTTTAACTTTTTGAGAAATGACATTTCTCTAATTAAATACTCTTTCCTGAAGTTCATGCAGCATTGCTGATTGTTCTGAGCTGGTCCAGACCATCAGCAGGCTGCCCATCCACATGTACATGCAACAGCACCAACTCCAACTGCACTAGCCTTGATGTCCTGATATCCGTGAACTCGATTCTAAACCAGCTTCCATCTAACCTCACTTCACTCACCCTCTCTGCAAACAACATAACGATGATGGAGCCAGGATCCTTCTCCAATCTCAGCAGCCTGTTGCAACTAGATCTATCCAGAAACCACCTGCTCACCTTTCATCCTTCCACCTTCTCCCAACTGAGTAGCCTTGAGCTTCTAGACCTTTCCAGCAACTTCCTAATAAATCTTCCAGCAGATCTCTTCTCTGACCTTGTCAGCCTCCAAGAGCTGGTTTTAAGAGACAACAGGCTAAAAGTACTGAGCCCCAAACAGTTTCAGAGCCTGACTGAACTCCAGCACTTGGACCTTTCCTTCAACAGCCTGGCCACCTTGCCCCCAGGTCTCCTGGATGGGCCACAGGCCCTAGCATGGCTCTCACTGGCTGGGAACAAGCTGTGGACCCTGCAGAGATCAGTGCTGGAGCCCCTCACTGCTTTACAGCACCTTCAGCTGGAGGGAAACCACTGGAATTGCAGCTGCAGTATATTGCCATTCAGACACTGGCTGGAATGGATGCTATACAGAGGTGAGAGAGGACTTATCACATTTACGCAGTTTACACAGTCAACCAGCTGATACATCACAGTTGTCTGAAAAATGCTTTCCATTGTTTTGCACTGGAGCTACAGAGCTAATATTGTGAACAAATAATGGAAGCTTATAGCCACTGGTGTGGCATCCTATAAACTGCATAAATCATAGTGCATTTGCCACAAACTCTGTCAACCTGTTACATGATCTCAAATACATTTTTGTAGGGCTGAGCAATTTGAAACAACATCAAAATTTATGTTTTAGAACAATCACAACTTTTTGCAAACTAGCTTTTTCCCTCAGAATTAAACAGGATGTTTTTGTTACTGTGCCTTTATGACTGATCTACATAGATGAACTTTATTTTGATTGTGCCTAATTTGAAAAGCATTTCGGGTTGAAACACTTCTAAATCTGTAATATGAATGAGGGCATAAACTTTGAAAATTGCACTCTTTCAAATTGCAATGTTGATATAAAAATGATTCATCTTTCAGCCCTAGTCTTGCCTATGTTATTTTAGTTATTGTATGACACACTGCCAAAAAAACTTACAAAAAAGCAGTTTGGGAGGTTCCTGAGAGGCACAACCATCAAAGCAGCTGCCCTATCAGTGTGTGTTTGCCATCTGTGGCTGGCAGTCCACAATAGCATATGGCCTTTCTCTCTCTAAGGGAGTAGGATGATCCTCCTATCACTTAGCGTGGGGTGAGGGGCAGTTAGGTTTCTCTTCTAGGTGCATTGAGCTGTCCAAAGATGTTGGTGATGGCTGTTTAGAGGAAGCAGGTGCTAACCGTCACCCTCCAGGCTTGGTAGCATTATGTGACAGGAGAGGCTTTTAATTAATAGGATTTTTTTAATAATTGCAGTTTTCAACATGATAACTTGATGGGCAAAAGCTTCCTTTACTTGTTAGCTACATGAACCTTCAAGCTCGACGGCAGATTTAAGAAACAAATTTTGACATTTGGGGAAGGGAAAAATCGTGTAGACAGCTTGTAGATTTTTTCCAAAACACACGTCTCAATTTTGCTGCATTTGACAGTTGTGAGTTAGGGCTAACTAATCTGGACTAGTTTCGGTCTGTGCGGTAGCCAGAGTCAACTTTTTTTTACAATGATTATCACTATTATTTTCTCTGTTTCTCTTTCTCTCTATAGGTGGCCATGTGGATTCCATACAGTGCTCTCTCCCTCCAGTTCTACAAGGTAGAGATCTCCGCCGTGTTCCAATGGAGATGTTCAGACACTGCTCCCAGCCTCCCTTCTCAGACAACAGGCATCATTCCAACTGTTTCCGGACAGCTGAGGGTTTCCTGGTCTCTACTGACCCAGCAGCAGATTGCTTCAGACAGCGCCACAGACCCATCAGCGTTCGCCGAGCACCCATCACCGTGGTGGTGGCCGGGGTGGTGTGTGGGATAGTGTGTGTGATGATGGTGGTGGCTGCCACCTATGGCTGCATCTACGCCATGCTAGTGGCCCATCAGCAGCAGGAGCTACTGGACAAGAGTCTCCAGCTTCAGCAGCAGCCACTAATGGAAGAGAGGGAGGCGGAGCCAGGAGAGGAAGAGACGGCGCCAGAAGAGGCTCGAGAAAAGGCTCCAGAGTGCAAAGAGTGGATAGCGTTTCCACCAGAGGTCTGCGTGTGAGACATGCAATTGTGCTGACTCGGGACAGCCATGAATGACTAAGGACCAGCATGGTAATTGAGTAATGTCAGTCTTATGTGTGTCTTAGGGAGATATTATTCTTTAAAGGGTTCACTTCAAGGAAAACAGAATTTTCCTTCTTTTTCCAAAATAAAAAGTTGACATACAGTGTTTCAAAACATCCACATACTGAAAAGCTAAAAAAAAATAAATAAATAAAAAATAGCCTGTTTTGAATTCATCATGGTTGTGATGTCATACACAAAAGCTTTACCAATTCTGACCTCAGCAGCTTTGCCCACACATTCATGCTAAAGTAGTAAAAAGTGCTTACATGGCAGAGAGAGCTTTTGAAGGGAGCATATGTATAATTGCAGCCTTTCAAATGATAGACACCCAAAAAGGAGTGGCTGAAGTATCATAAAGTGAACCAATCAAAGTCAGGGGGAGGTCTCAGGCTGAGTTGATGGTGATTGAGTTCTATTCAGCAAACAGGAGAAACTGCACCATACAAACTCAAACCGCCCTGTCACTGTGGCCAAAAAGACATAATTTTGCTTCAAACACTGTTTTTGTTTGAAGTATACTGAAACTGAACTGTCGACTGAAACATTGATTTTTATATGACTATTTTTCAAAGTCTCTTTATCTAAAATAATTAAAGAGGCTGTTTTGTTACTGGGCCTTTAAAACTAATATAAAGTGACATAAGTGATATATGCCTTGGCTGTTCTGTAATGTGGCTCATTCAAAAAGCACTCAAAAATACTCCTTATAAGTCCAGCATGAATGGGTTGGGCTAATATGGTCTAGGCTGAATAGATGGATATATGTAAAAGAGACAGCAGTTTAGTTTCCATATATGGTCTATATGTGGGGGACAAGTGTACATTTTCACCATGTTCACAACTCCTTTATTTAAAAAAAGCGAAGGAATTTAAGTTTTATTGAATTTTTGGTAACACTTTATTTGAAGGCTACCTACATAAGGGCTTTATGACACATTCATAAGCACTGAATAATGTGTTTATGAAGTATTACTTGAACATTTATTAAGTGCTTATGTCGGTTCTCGCAACCTGACAAGACGTTTTATGAAATAAATGACATTGTACTGACATAATATGAATAAATGTTGAACATATTTACAGCACTAAACATATTTTAAACACTATACATAATTGCATCAATCATCTTATCCATGCCATGGAGCGAAGAGGGGTTAGTTTCCAGGCATATTTAACCTGATATCAGTACAATGTCGTCTTAAGAATGCTGACATAAATAGTTATGTATAGTGTTTTAAATATGTTTAGTGCTGTAAATATGTTCAACGTTTATTCTTATTATGTCAGTACAATGTCATTTATTTCATAAAATATCTTATGTCAGGTTGCAAGAACTTAATAAATGTTCAAGTAGTGCTTCATAAACACATTATTCAGTGCTTATGAATGCATCATGAAGTCCTTATGTAGGTAGCCTTCAAATAAAGTGTTACCAAATTGTTAATGATATGGGCCCTTTAAGGAATGAAGAGAAGCTGGAAATATGGTCACACAAAAAAGCAGATTTCAGGAAGAAAAATAAAACAAAATAAAGAAAAATGTGAAAAAAATGTAAGAAGAATGTAGGGGTCCCTTATTGGGGCACATCTTTAAAAGAGGACTGTACCATGACTCTTATGATGGCAATACATTTAATGATGCTAATGTAGAAGTCTTTTGTCTCAGGTAATGTGTAACCTAGATATACTGCGCCATCAATTCTGGAGAGTGCGCAGGTACAGTAAACGTGTTCCAAATGCAGGTTAGTCAATGATTTTGTTCAAAGCTATTAAATAACTGCAGAAAACTGACAAGACACAGCATACTGCTATACTCACTCTATTAAACCTCACACTGCCACAGAGCAAAACTGGAAACAAAACTGCAGCCCAAAGAACTCAATAATCTTTTCAGAAGCTTATACACACATATGCACTAAGCAGAGCTTTTACAGGGTTTGCAGGAAACATAAGTCTCCCTTTAACCTCGACCCCTTTACCCAGAACTGTGCAAAATATTAAAAAGATTAATTTCCTTCCCTGGTATCACAAAATACTGTTCATCTCCCCCCATTTTATCATCTCAGTCTGTCAGTATTTGGAGATTTTACTGTCTGAACAAAATATGAACATTATTTCTTTGTGTCAGTTCTTTAAAATGTGAATCTAGTCCTTCATACTTTACTTTTACCACTGTTAAATGTGTACATGTTAAAAATTTATGAACATTATATTTATATAAAAGGACATGTCCAACATTAAAGCTACATTCAAGCATACTGTATTGTATCCTATATTGCCATGTAGCACCCTCAGTTATTTCCAAAGAAATGCACTCCTTTCGTACCTCCAGCCATTGCCGTCCTCTTCCCCTCAGTCACAGTCACAGAGGTCACTGCTATGACCGTGGCTCTGCCTGTGGGAGAGTGGTCACTTTAGTCATCTGCTTCAAGTCTACTGATCTCCAGTAGCTTTACATGCTTCACTTCACTTCAAATTTCAAGGTGTAGGTTAAATCAGGTTGAAGCTGAAATGTCTCTAGTAAAAGATTTGTGAATGTCATTTACTTTATTTTCAAGTTTAAAGTTTTAACACTAGTACCACACTATAGATTAGTAGTCCTTCAAAAAATAGACATCAAAACTATGAAATAACATGTGGAATTTCACAGTAAGCAAATTGCATTAGACATGTGCCGATATATTATGATAATTAGCTTACTTTGTGTCGTGGTTTACAATATAACAATACTCATAATTCTTAGTAGGAAAAGCATAATACCTGTACAGTCATAAACATAAAATGTGGCCTGTGCAAAAGGTATGCCACATATTATATTTTATATAAAACATTTTATGTTTTATGTTGTTCCAATATGTTAATCTCAAAAAATAAACAGAAAGTCTGCACTAGAATTTACAACATGCCATACTTAAGCATGTTCTCTGTAGAGGATGAACTTTTTTCATTTAGGAAATCAACAAAACTTTTAATTTGATCTAGGGGTATTCAAACCTTTGCACACCACTGTACTTACATGTCATTACCTAATTGGAATAATGTGTTAGTGATTCTAAAATCCCATATTTTTAGCAGTCTTAATGGGCATTATGTCCATTTTTTTCAGGCTGAGCTGAAGACCTTTGGTACTCTAGACAGTATAGAATAGCACTGCAAGCCTTTATATGAGCTGTGTAGGTGCTCAGAAACGAACATACAGCTGTACTAACATCAAATAAGGCATCAAATGGCAAAAAACCCACAATACTACAACTGCTCAATGGTATCTAATAAAATTCTGGTGAACCTTCATTGATTTTACAGTTTATGTTTGTCTTAGAAACATGTTAAACCTTAAAGCATGAGTTGTGAGACTGAAATACCTTTAAGAAATTCAATCAGTTGTGTCCAAACTACCATTTTGAAGGTATTAGCTGGACAAACTAAATACATAATCATAGAAATGTTTACTTTTGTTGATGTCGTCATCAGGTACGTAGTACAAGAACTGTCCTGGTTTGTTTTCAGCTGCCAAACGGTACCAGATGGGGAAGTGATCCACAGTGAAAAGGTTCTCCTTATCTGCCTTGGTCAAGAACTTGCTGCAGGTTAAAGTGTTAAAGTGATCTCATGAGAGAAATATAAATGTGAGACATTTCTTAGAGAAACAAAAGCATGCTTTATCTGAATATCTGAGAAAGTGAGATAGTGATTGGTGAATGGTACTGACATGTCCATTTACAACCTTGTTTTCAAAAAAGTTGTTAAATAAAAACAGAATGCAATGATTTGCAAATCATTTAAACCCTGTCTTTAACTGAAAACAATGCAAAGACAACAATTTTCATTGTTTTTTTTTTAAATAGGTGACCATTTTTAATTTGATACCAGCAACATGTTTCAAAAAAGTTGTGACAGGGGCAACAAAAGACTGGTGAAGTTGTTTAATGCTAAAAACATCTTGTGAAACATCTCACAAACCTAGTTAGGTTAACTGGCAACAGACCAGTAACCTGTATGCTTGGGTATGAAAAACCCCACCGAATCTTTCAGCAGTAAAGGTGAGGAGTTCACCACTCTGTAAAAGAGTGGCAGGAAATCTCTGCATGCAAGAGACAAGGTTGAAAACCAGTATTTACTGGTCATGATCTTTGGGCCCTCAGGTGACACTGCATTAAAAACAGACAAGATTCTATAGAGAAAATCACTGCATGAGCTCAGGAACACATCCGAACAACACCATCTATTAAGACAGTTCGTCGCCCCATCCACAAATGCAAGTTAAAACTCTTCCATGCAAAAAAAAAAAATAAAATTTATAAACAGGATCCAGAAATCCTCTCCTTGGATCACCACCTTATCGTGGTGGAGGGGTTTGTGTGCTTGAATGATCCTAGGAGCTATGTTGTCTGGAGCAAAAGCTCCTGGTAGGGTCTCCCATGGCAAACTGGTCCTAGGTGACAGGTCAGACAAAGTGTGATCCATAATAACCCCTATGAAAAGACAACAACATGACTTGTGTACCCTGCCCGGAACAGGGTTACCGGGGCCCCACCCTGGAGCCAGGTCTGGGGGAGGGGCTGGGCATTTACTCATGGTGCCCGGCCGGGCACAGCCGGAAGGAGTTACATGAATCCCCCCTCCCATCGACCCACCACCAATGGGAGGGGCAGTAGTAGGGGTTCGGTGCTTTGTGGATCAGGCAGTGTTCGAAGGCGTGGGCCTTGGCGTTCTGATCCTCGGTTGCTGAAACTGGCTTTTGGAACTTGGAACGTTACCTCACTGGTGGGGAAGGAGCCTGAGTTGGTGCGCGAGGTTGAGAGATACCGGCTAGATGTAGTCGGGCTCACCTCAACACACAGCTTGGGCTCTGGGTCCAATCTCCTTGAGAGGGACTGGACTTTATTCTTTTCTGGAGTTGCCCATGGTGAGAGGCGGCGGGCAGGTGTGGGATTTCTCATAGCCCCTCGACTCGGTGCCTGTATGTTGGGGTTTTCTCCGGGGGACGAGAGGGTAGCTTCCCTACGCCTTTGGGTTGGGGAACGGGTCCTGACTGCTGTCTGTGCTTATGCACCGAACAGCAGTTCAGAATACCCAGCCTTCTTAGAGTCCTTGGGAAGGGTGTTGAAAGTGCTCCTCCTGGAGACTCTATTGTCCTACTGGGGGACTTTAATGCTCACGTGGGCAATGACAGTGAGACCTGGAGGGGTGTGATTGGGAGGAATGGCCTCTCTGATCTGAACCCGAGTGGTGTTCAGTTTTTGGACTTCTGTGCAAACCACAGTTTGTCCATCACGAAGACCATGTTTGAACACAAGGATGTCCATAAGTGCACATGGCACCAGGATACCCTAGGCCGCAGTTCAACGATTGACTTTGTAGTCGTGTCATCGGTCTTGCGGCCATGTGTTTTGGACACTCGGGAAAAGAGAGGAGCTGAGCTGTCAACTGATCACCACCTGGTGGTGAGTTGGATCAGGTGGTGGGGGAAGATGCCGGTCAGACCAGGCAAGCCCAAACGTATAGTGAGGGTTTGCTGGGAACGTCTGGCAGAAGAACCTGTCAGATTGATCTTCAACTCACACCTCCGTCAGAACTTTGACCAGATATTGGGGGAGGTGGGGGACATTGACTCAGAATGGGCCATGTTCCATTCCTCCATTGTTGAAGCGGCTGACTGTAGCTGTGGCCGTAAGGTAGTTGGTGCTTGTCGGGGCGGTAAACCTGTGGTGGACACCCCAGGTGAGAGATGCCGTCAAGCTGAAGAAGGAGTCCTACCAGGCATGGTTGGCCTGTGGGACACCAGAGGCAGCTGGCAGGTATCGACAGGCCAAGCGATCTGCGGCTTCAGTCGTCACCAAGGCAAAAACCTGTGCATGGAAGGAGTTTGGTGAGGCCTTGGAAAGTGACTTTAAGTCAGCTCCGAAAAGATTCTGGCAAACCGTCAGGTGACTCAGAAGGGGAAAGCAGTGTGCCACTAGCACTGTATATAGTGGAGATGGTGTGCTGCTGACTTCGACTGAAGACGTCATTGGGCGGTGGAAGGAATACTTTGAGGACCTTTCAATCCCACCGACACATTCTCAAGTGAGGAGGCAGAGTCTGGGGACATGGGAATAGGCTTGTCCATTACTGAGGCCGAAGTTGCTGAGGCAGTTAAGAAGCTCCTTGGTGGCAAAGCTCCAGGGGTGGATGAGATCCGCCCTGAGTTCCTCAAGGCTCTGGATGTTGTGGAGCTGTCTTGGCTGACACACATTTTCAACATTGCGTGGACATCAGGGGCAGTGCCACTGGATTGGCAGACTGGGGTGGTGGTGCCTCTTTTTAAAAAAGGGGACCGGAGGGTGTGTTCCAACTACAGGGAATCACACTCTTCAGCCTCCCTGGTAAGGTCTATGCAGGGGTACTGGAGAAGAGAGTCCGGCTTATAGTCGAACCTCGGATCCAGGAGGAGCAGTGCGGGTTCCACCCTGGCCATGGAACACTGGACCAACTCTTCACCCTCTCCAGCATTCTGGAGGGTTCATGGGAGTTTGCCCAAGCCAGCATTCGACTGTGTTCCCCAGGGTATTCTGTGGGAGATGCTTCGGGAGTACGGGGTACATGGCTCTTTGCTACGAGCCATTCAGGCCCTGTACAAACAAAGCTGGAGTTTGGTTCGCATAGCCGGCAGTAAGTCAGAGTCGTTCCCCATGAGAGTTGGACTCCGTCAGGGCTGCCCTTTGTCACTGATTCTATTCATAATTTCTATGGACAGAATTTCTAGGCGCAGTCAGGGGATGGAGGGTGTCCGGTTTGGTGACCTCAGGGTCACATCACTGCTGTTTGCAGATGATGTGGTCCTATTGGGCACATCAGGCCGCGAACTTCAGCTTTCGCTGGATCAGTTTGCAGCTGAGCATGAAGCGGCCGGGATGAGAATGAGCACCTCTAAATCCGAGACCATGGTTCTCAGGCGGAAAAGGGTGGCGAGCCCTCTCTGGGTGGGGGATAGGCTCTTGCCTCAAGTGGAGGAGTTCAAGTATCTCGGGGTCTTGTTCACGAGTGATGGTACAAGGGAGCAGGAGATTGACAGGCAGATTGGTGCTGGGTCAGCAGTGATGCGGGGTCTTTACTGGTCTGTTGTGGTAAAGAAAGAGCTGAGCCATAAGGCAAGGCTCTCGATTTACCGGTCGATCTACGTTCCCACCCTCACCGATGGTCATGAGCTTTGGGTAATGACCGAAAGAATAAGATTGCGAATACAAGCGGCCGAAATGAGTGTCCTCCGCAGGGTGTCTGGACTCTTCCTTAGAGATAGGGTGAGAAGTTTGGTCATATGGGAGGGACTCGGAGTAGAGCCGCTGCTTCTTCACGTCGAGAGGAGCCAGCTGAGGTGGTTCGGGCATCTGGTTAGGATGCCTCCTGGACGCCTCCCTCGGGAGGTGTCACAGGCAAGTCCACCTGGGAGGAGACCTCAGGGAAGACCCAGGACACGCTGGCGTGACTATATCGCCCAGCTGGCCTGGGAGCGCCTCGGAATCCCCCTTGGAGAGCTAGTGGAAGTGGCTGGGGAAAGGGAGGTCTGGGCCTCATTGCTTAGGATGCTGCCCCGGTGACCCGAACCCCGGAGAAGCGGAAGATAATGGATGGATGGATCCAGAAATGCTGCCACCTTCTCTGGGCTTGAGCTCGTTTAAGATGGAATACAGTGAAGTTGAAAAGTGTCCTGTGGTCCAAGGAATCAAAATTTGACATTCTTTTTGAAAATCATGGACACTGCATCTTCTGGGCTAAAGAGAAGAGGGACCGTCCAGCTTGGTATCAGTGCACAGCTCAAAAGCCAGCATCCGTGATGGTATAGGGCTACATTAGTGAAGGCACCATTAATGCTGCATATAAAAGGATATATGCAAGATTTGGAGAAACTTACTCTGCCATTCAGACATGGTTTTTAGTGTAAACCTTGTTTATTCATACCACATTCTGCACATATTATGTCTGCACAACTCTGTAGAAAAGAGTCTAGTTGCTAAACTAGATTGTCTGCAGTCCAGATCTGTCACTCATTGAAAACATTATGAAACAAAAAATGTGTCAAAGAAGACTTCAAACTATTGAGCAGATGAAATCCAGTATCAAATAAAAATGGGGAAACATTTCATTTTCAAAACTACAGCAATGGATCTCCTCAGTTCCCAAATGCTTAATGAGTGTAGGTAAAGGAAGAGGTGATGAAACACAGTGGTAAATATGTCCCCAATGTGTTGATGGCATCAAATTCAAAATGTGAAAATGTTTCAGTTTCAACAATTGATATTGTTATTTTCACCTAAATATCAGGGTTAAATGAGTTGCACATAAATACGTTCTGGTTTTATTTACATTTTGCAACCCAAAATGTCCCAACATTTGTGAAAACAGGATTGTACAAAGACAATTGTACCTTGAGGCTTACTCACTTTCCCTTTCGTTTCTCAATGCCAGCATATCTGGTGACTCGCATGAGGCCTGAGCGGGTCCCCAGGAAGGCTGTCTCCACCCCATCCTCCACCCTGCAGGAAATGAATAGGTGAGAGAGGGAATAAAAGAGAGCAGAGACCCATATCTTCATTAGAAAGCCTCTGACCATAGTAAAGACAAAACCACTGACATGCAAGTGTTATGCTGTCTATCAAAGTTTTGAGGAACTTTTTGTTCTTTAGTAATCTTCAATTAATGTCAAATTTTCACTTTTCAATAAATAAAATAGACCTGCAAACTTGTGATTAACAGTAAACAGGTATTTGCTAATACTGCGAGTGCATTCTGTAACACTCAGTTTTATGTTCATCAAAGTGTCTTCCTTGGTATGAAGAGCAGGTTTCACCTAAACAATGATTTGACGGTTTTCTTCTCCAAAACTACTGTTAAAAGCACATATTGAAACACTTTTTGCTGAAACTCTTTTTAAGCACCTGGAAGGTTTGCAGACATAAAAAGGGGATAAAAATCATTATTCCCAAGATTGTCCCTTCATTTTTGCAACATTTGCTAAAAGGCTCTCACCCATCACCAGTCAGCATCAATGCCGTCCAGTAGGCCTCCAGAGGAGCTGTTACCACAGCGTCAAACAGAGTTTGCTGCAGCAGAATCTCATCACCTGCCGAAAAGTATTTTACACAATGACGTACATCAAACTGAAGGAAAAAGGCTGGTCATGTTCCAGTACTAAGCAAAAACAAGTTTTGTTGAATTTCTGAGTAAAAATAATCATAGAATAAACAAATTCTTTACAGGAGACCAATATAAATATGACATTTATACCTGCAAATTTTAGTGTTCAATTTTATATTTGGAAAAAAGAAAACATAAAATATAAAATATGCTATAACTTTTGCACAGGCCTCACTTTGTTTTATTTATTCCAATACTTCCAATCCAAACTTTTGCCTACAACTATAAAGTTATGTGTAGTACTCACATTCCAGATCGGGCTCTTTGCCAGTCAGGTACCGTAGTACAGCCTGGAACTGTGTGAGTTTACGATGATGGGGGTCAATATCGGTTTCACAGTAGGTCCTAGCAAAAAGAGCCACAGATCTTTAATATAAGAAGTATATGCTGGTTGGTGCATCCAAATATATATATATATATATATATATATATATATATATATATATATATATATACACACACACACACACACAAATATATATATATGTCGCTGTTGTCAGAAGAAAACCTCCCAACTGTTAACTTTACAGGAGAAGGAAAAAACATATTTTCTTTTTAATGTAAGTCAATGGAACCAAACTTTTTCCAAGTCATTTTGGGTCATTTGCTTTAGTCCATTCATCATGAAATTTACACCCTATGCAGAGGGTTACAGATATTTTCAAATTACGTCAAAAACTGAAAAAAACATCAAAAATGGAGATACAAGGTTTTCTTCCCACAACAGCAATATATATCATATATTTCAGATGGACTCACCACCCATCAGCGATGGTAAGGTCTGGCTGCTGAAGGTCGTGAAGACCTGCAGAGAAGAATAAACATCATCTCTGTAGATCAATATCAATCAAAGGTGTATTGCTCAGATGAAAAGCTAGCTATTGGTAGTTTGGTAAACATTTAACCCTTCTGTGGTGTTGATGTGTTCGTTAGTCTGGTGGACCACATTTACTTTTTTTTTTTTTTTTTTTAATCAACTCAGCAACTAACTAATCAACAATTTAGTTAAAAATACCAGATGTTTAAAATATCACAAGTGTCCAGTGTAGAGTTCTCCTTTAGCAGCTGTATCCAGTGAGCAGCCTGTTCATGTTGGCCACCCTCACACACACATATACAAAGACACACATGGACATACACACTAACAGCAGGCCATGTAGGAGGAGAACAGAGTGAAGGGCACAGCACCTCCACACTTTTATTCCTCGTGGGTTCAGTGTGAAGTCACTGAAAATGTGTTATTTTATATGTTCTTCAGAGAAAATGAGCAAAGGCCAAGAATCTGAGGTTGAAATAACAACAAATCGCATTATTTTTTCTTTTGGTGAACACTGAAAATGGTGTCCCACAGACCCAACACCACACAAGGGTTCAATTCTGGACATTAATCTTATCTCCAATATCTTATGTCCGAAATGATAAACCTACCCTCTTCAACAGAAACATTTCCAAAGAACATGTACTCTCCATGGCCTCGAGTCAGCACCATCCCAAAACTGAAACCATATACACAGGCACACTGATGAACGTTTTGAAGGTATATAAATGATGCTTATATATAGGAAACTAGAGATATAAAGGAAAGGAGTGAGAGATTAATATTTTACCTAAATGGTGTATCATTGATGGTTGTGTAGAAATAATCATTTTTTAGGAACAAGGGTCTTTTCTGTGAAAAGAAAGGTAATTAATGCAGTAAAAATTCTTAAAGAAAACTTTCTCAAGTCACGATAAACAGTATATTTCTCAAATTTTCACTGGCCTCCCAGGCCACCCAACAGTATACAAGTATATACATATAAACAAGCATAGCGCTGTTGTCGGAAGAAAACCTCGGATCTCCAAAATTGGAACTTTACAGGAGAAAGAAAAAACATACTGTAGTTTTAATGCAAGTCAATGGAACCAGACATCTTTCCAAGTCATTTTGGGCCGTTTCTCTTGCTCCATTCACCACGAAATTTACACACAATGTAAAGGGAAACAGATGCTTTTAAATTATGTTAAAAACTGAAAAATTTAAAAAATGGAGATACAAGGTTTTCTTCCGACAGCAGCGATATATATATATAAATGTACCAAAAACAGTCTTGTGTTGCTTTGAAGAAGGAAATTCATTATAACCTTCAAATTAATCAGAGCATGGTCATTGTAACGACCATGGGTCCACCCTGACATTCTAGGTTATGTCATTAGGTACTGTTTTGCTACTACAGTGATAATTTTATTTTACTTAAGACCTTATTTCATAGAGTGTTATTAGTAAACTTCAGCCAGTGGAATAGTATTTAACAGGGGTCCTTAATTAAAATTCAATAAGGTCCAGTTCGAGGAAATTACATCAAGCAAAGGTCCAGAGCATCATAATGTCTAACTTGCATCATGATTCAGTGCCATATACTGTTTACTTAAGTAGCCTAGTAGTTATATCAACATCTTATGTAGTCAACAACTGAATGTCAAATCAAATAAAGTACAATTCAGTAACAACATTGGCTTTTTCCCTCGTCCCCTTGCAAGTGCAAGTCACTTGAGTCTCAGTGCTCATCGTAATGCACAGATCTGATTGGCTGAGTAGCGTTATGCGTCATACTTATAATGCATATGTTTGGTCTGTGAGTTTCCCGGGCTGCTAAAGCTACTGTAAAGGCTAGAACAGTTACACCAATTAAAATAGGACCACCCCATTGAAATGAAAGAATTCTCCATAGTTTATCGGTTGTAGGTCCAGGTCCGCATATGACAGTGTTTGGGTCCTGACAGTGGACCACCTATGACCTACTGCACTATTTAAAAAAAACAATTAAAAATTTTGCCAAAAT
Source organism: Pygocentrus nattereri (assembly GCF_015220715.1). Classification (NCBI taxonomy): domain Eukaryota; kingdom Metazoa; phylum Chordata; class Actinopteri; order Characiformes; family Serrasalmidae; genus Pygocentrus; species Pygocentrus nattereri. The sequence goes on from NC_051218.1 coordinate 9,779,654, forward strand.
CTAATTTGACACATTTATTTCCATGTCTGACCAAACAGAAAAACGGAAGAATAATGCAAAAAAAAATCTCAAGGCAAGTGGTCACTGCACCAGGAAATAGGCAATGTCGACCTGAGACTAGGGTTATACTAGTCGATTATGTGTGATGCAAATGGAAAAAACATCCCCATTATACAAAACCTTTTGAAAGGTCTCAGATTATACATTATTTAACGTTGACTCACCCCTTTATCCACAGTTGTCTTTACATCCAATGTCAGGGTACCTGTCTCTCCTTTCACCATGGCCGTTCTCAACTGTTTGAAAGAGAAACATACTTGTGAGAATGTTTGTATGTGTGTAAGATTCAATAACACATATAGTTTCTTGTGTATGTACAGTACCAGAGGAAATCTGGATATATCTGACTTAATGTATATTTTTCATAAAGACATTATGATTCCTAGGCTTATACTCATATTTGTTCATAATTTAAATAAGTGTATATCATATTTTCGCTGTCCAAAAAAAACTACCACCATTTTGTTTTACTTTTATTTTTCTACATCATTTAAGCAACTGTCTTTTAGATTGTATGAACATTTCATGATGAATAAACCAATAGAAAGGCTATAGAATTATTTGGAATACAATCTCTTTACATTAATTACATCAAAAGTAAAGAGTTTTTTACTCTCTCCTGTAAATTTAGTATTTTGGAGATGCTTGTTCTGCCTTGGACAGTGACACTACATAAGAAAGGGGGAAGTAATGTCCAAAAGAATAGAATATTCTTTAATAAAGGCCTAGAATAGAAGACAGTTTGATTGTTTAACATCTTTGAGACACTGCATAATTTCATATTTGTTATTACAACCCACTTTCCAAAGCTGGGATGCTGTGAAATAAAAATGATCCATGATTTCAAAAAAGAATTCTAAATTTTGATTCATTGGACCAGAGGACACTTTTCCACTTTGCCTCATATGAGCATAATTACCTAAATGTGCATATGTTGCCATTGTATTATTTGCAATTACATAAAGGGTTTAAATGATTTGCACATCATTTCATTCTGTTTTTGCTTATATTTCACACAGCATCCCAACTTTTTTAGAGATGGGGTAGTAGTTTTGATGTCTTTATTTTTATTCTTAAATAAGGAAGACAGTAAAACAAGGAGAACTTTTCTGAAGTGGGATGATAAACCTTTTGCTGGTACTGTACATATGAGCATATAGGTGAGAACAATAATTCAGACTGACTATCTCTTCAGTGTCTTCCCATTCTGCCTCAGATAAATCCACACTGTTGTAGTTTGGTTTGGGTTTCAGCTTCTTTCCATCTTTATACTATGACAAAACACAAGAGGCAAACAAACAACAAGCATTATAATTGAGTCTAAAAAGAAGGGTGAATCCACATATTGACTTTTAAGTTTAACAGAAGAAAAAGAGATGTTCAGTTAATTGTGGACAAACACAGACAGACGTCAGATATACTTACTAGAGGCCTTAAATCGGGGTGAGCAAGAATGTAGCCATTGTTCGTGATGACGAAGGCATAGCCATGAGCTCCAAGCTAAGGGACACACACTCTATTAGCACCACTATTGTTATTGTACTATTTATGCTGACACTGATAAAGCGTTTTAAAAGTTACAGCTCCACAAAAAAATTATAGAATTTAGCCTATACAATTTTCCTCTTACTCCAAACATGGTCAATCAGACATATTTTTTGTCCAGAGGTTGTTTCTTTAGTTTTGGTACTGCAGGTTATGAAGCTGATGTAACTAACTAGTAAAAGAAGCTGACAAACAAAAAATGAAAAGGTGCTACTTTTATTTTTAGCTACAAAACTTTTACTTTTGTCCATTTTTACAGATAACTCTAGATCTTATAGTGGCAGAATAGTGTCAGAAAGTCTATCTGAGATTACTTAACAACTTCATGTGGTTTGAGGCATGCAATAATTTAGGCATGCAGCTTGTGCAATGCTAAATGGTGAAATCTAAGATTCTATTACTTCAGCTACAGAAGCAAACATTAGAAGTGAAATTCGGTACATCTGGGGTAAGGGGAAAAAATGTGTAAATTAGATTTTTCTGCAAACTATTCTTTTAATCTTGTACCTTGTATCGAGGGGCCAGCATCATGACCTCCAATAGAGGAACATCAGTCCCCACCACTCCCAGCAGAATGCCATGAGACAGCGTCTCTTTCTTTTTGCTGAAGACGGGCATTGCCACTGTGGTCATCAACAGCAGACTCTGAGCAATGCTGTTAAAGAGCTATGGGAGAAATTAGAGAGGATTAGCCAAATCCACCTCCTACACTGTGCTACTGCAGACAAAAACAGATTTTACATGCAAACTCAAGCAACTATCCACATTCAACAGTAGAGGGCATTGCAAAACAGCAATTTCCCTTCTCACTACGCCAGACTTCTCTACAAAGACTATCAGCTATGTCTGTTTTGTTACACAGACGACGAGCCAGGCTAAATCAAATCCAAAGCACACTACAGAGTAATTGGAATGTAGTGGCACCTAGGAAAGACTCATGCAGCTGTTTAGGGCTCTACTGTTCTAAACCCCTTTACCTCTTTAGTGTTGGGGAGCTGGACAAGAAAAAAGACGGCAGATAAAAAGGATAGGGAGAAAAACACATCAACACAAGCATGAAATGAGGATTATCAGAGCACACCCACACACACTCACACACTCCAACATGCAGAAGAGATACAACAATTACCATGCAAACAAGTGAAATCATTTAAGGGATTGTATGTCCTTGCTTGGTTTACACCAGCAAGAGAAAATAAGGCCGTGTAGGAGTTTGAATATTACATATTCATGAAATAATCCTGAGCATTCTGGGTCCCATGGAGCTTCTGAATTTATACAGTTAATGCAGTTATACAAAGTAAAAACAGATACATCCAGTTGCAGAGCTAGATTTAGATCAGAAGTACACAGTTTTGTAATGCTCCCAATGTCTTGAACAAAAGTGCAATATCCTTCGTCATCACTGCAAGTTGTCTTTATGTGGTACCAGGGCCTGTCAATTATATTAATAATTGAACTACTACTCTACTCTACTGATCTTTTTTAACACCAAACAATTATCTGAACAACAACATATTACACAAAGCCCTTCAAAGATTTTCTTAAAAGAGTTTAAAAGGCTTTAAAAGCACTGTGTGGCTTACAAAGTGTCTCCATCAGGTTTATGTTTCAAATTCCATTTAACTTTGTTTAAATTCAATTTTTCGTGACACTTTAAGAAATTAAGTGATCCTTAAACTTCAAGTCAGTCATTTAACAATCGTATCACCGCTGCCCCTATTATTATATAGCACTGTTTCATGCAGAAACCTTTACTTTATAAGTATCTTGAGTACCACTGCTACGATAGTGCTAATTTATTAAATGCTTTTAATAAATGGGATTTATTAAATCCCATTTATGGGATTATCATTGTTCACACCAAGCTAATGGTGGCGTATATTCACTTCCCACACACAGTTTAATATTATTCAGGCCAGCTCTAATTAAACTGGGACATTTGAGGCATTTAAAGTTTGTAGCAGACAATCAAGCAGAATATACTTCACTTTTTATGTTGGAGTTTTACAGGAAATCTTAAATGAATATTGTTGGAGGTGTCCGTTAGCTTGTTAGCTGTCTGCTGAGCTGTTCAGTGCAAACAAAATCTTTTACGTCATATACACTTTCACATAATAAGCACACAATTCAAAAAAGCTAATTTTAATTTGACATTGTATGCATGACATTTGAAAATATGTACATACATGCTTTCATGAGATTCTGCTTGTGTGGGTTTCCTCCATTTCCGTGATGCTGACAAAAGCAATTTGAGTGATAATAGTTCTCTTGAGGACAATATTCAGCCGGTTAGACATGACTTGAGAAAACTTAAAGATACCCTGTTTATCATATGGACTGATTACTAAGTTGATTCACTAAGAACACATATTTTAATAGATAAATGTTTTTCGTAGTTTCTTTTGGCCTTTTTTCCCAATTTTCTCCCAAGGTTGGCCCTGTGTGATTCCATCAGCACTAGAAGGCTAACAAATGCTTCCTCTGAGCCACGTGAAGCCAGCCACCGCATCTTTTCAGACTGACACTAACATCAAACACGCTTGGAGGAGAATATTAACTGCCAATTCTGTTACGTCAGCTAACAGGTGCCTGTGCTGGCTAGCATCACACTAAGGGATGGAGAGAGGGAGGGCCACCCAGTAAAAGCGAAGCCAATTGTGCTCTTTTGGACTCTCGGACACAAACGGCCATAGCGTCACCGCAAACTCTCAATCTACTGATGACAGGGTCAACACTGAGAAGGTAGATAAATGTTTTAAACGGAGTAACTGTGACAGCCCTCTTTAATACACCACTTACTTTGTTTCCTAACACATCAGATCTACTGAAAAGCCAGAACATCATCTGTCCTTACCACACTGTCCATGTATGCCTCGGTCCAGATGATGTCGTGGTCGTGGTTGATGACCATTGGACGACTCAAAACATGAAGATACTCCATCACATTCTCCTGCACGTCGGCCAATGTGTTGATATGTGTGTAGTAACCTGGAATTCAATTATAACATCTTTTAGAAAATAGGGCACTTTAGAGATTCAAGAATATTCAAGTTCAGATAAAAAATCTCATTAAACAAAAACCTAGAAATTTCACAGTGAGTAATAACACATTGTAAATAATGCAACTAAATGTTATAAATAAAATAAAATGTCTACACTGTCACAGTCACTTATATAAACTTGAGTGAAATTCACCTTTATTGTTACAAGCGATCCACTTCACATTTTCTGCGAAGGTCATATCTCGACCGATGAGGTAAGTAAACACCCGTACCTGTGAGATACATGTGAATTGAATATATATATAGTAAGGCTTTCCACAACGTTTAGGAGTGTATTTATGGGAATTTTTGACCATTCCCCAGAAGCGCATTTGTTGGACTGATGTTGGACGAGAAGGCCTGGCCTTTTCCGTAAAGTTGGAGTATGAAATTGTCCAAAATCTCTTGGTCTGCTGAAGCATTAACTTCCTTTCACTGGAACTAAGGGGCCAAGCCCAATTCCTGAAAAACAGCCCCAAATCATAACCCCCCTCCACCAAACTGTACACTTGGCACAATGCAGTCAGACAAGTACCGTTGTCCTGGCAACCGCCAAACCCAGACACATCTCCACTGCTCTAGAATCTATTGGTGGCGCTTTACACCACTGCATTCGACGCTTTGCATTGCGCTTGGTGATGTAAGGCTTGGATGCAGCTGCTCGGCCTTGGAAATCCATTCCATGAAGCTCTCTATGCACTGTTCTTGAGCCAATCTGAAGGCCACATGAAGGTTGTAGGTCTGTAGCGATTGACTCTGCAGAAAGCTGGCAACCTCTGCACACTATATGCCTCAGCATCCACTGACCCCGCGCTGTCATTTTGCTTGGCCTACCACTTCGTGGCTGAGTTGCTATCATTACCAATCCCATCCACTTAGTTTTAATACCACAGACAGTTGACTGTGGGATATTTAGTAATTTTTAGGAAATTTCACAACTTGTTGCACAGGTACCTATCACAGTACCATGGTGGAATTCACTGAGCTCCTGAGAGCGACCCATTCTTTCATAAATGTTTGTAGAAGCAGTCTGGATGCCTAGGTGCTTGATTTTATACACCAGTGGCCATGGAAGTGATTGGAACACCTGAATTCAATTATTTGGATGAGTAAGTGAATACTTTTGGAAATGTGTGTGTGTGTGTGTGTGTGTGTGGTGTGTGTGGGTGTGGGTGTGTGTACAAAACCTTTCACCCAGCATTTGATAAGTTTTAAAATTCAAAAGTATCAGAACTAATATAACGTCACTGACTTATAATAATTAAAGTTTAAATGAAGTTACTTACAATTTGTATTAAAATTCAAACAAGTAATGTAAGACATCAGTGAAACATATGAAATTATTTAGACTCAGGAGTCAGAAAAAAACAAATTTCACACTGAGAGGATTTTTGCAGAAACTTCACACAAATTAAGCACTTGGAATAAAATGATGACTTAAATGAAGATCAAATCACTGTTTAGGAGCTTTTCATGCAAAAACAATGATATTTCTAAAGTTCTATACTGTAAGACGTGGTCAGAGCTGAGTTAGCAATCACCTACAGAAGTTAGAGAAGGTCTTGATTTAGTGGGAAATGTTTTATATGTTTTTACTCAAGCATCCTCTTGACCTTGCATGTCTGTTGACTGAACAAAATGGCCACTACCTTCTTGTCAGGCCAGTTGAACTCCTCAAACACAGACTGGAAGTCCTCCATAGCTCCATCTGTGATCAGCATGATGGCCTGATTACACAGGCTGCCCTGTCCATTGGCTGTGGCCTGAGGGAGAGAAGGAGTCACACAGAGAGTGAGATGGGCTTCATATGTGCATGTGAGATAGAGATAGAGAGAAAGAGAGGGAGAGAGGGAATGAGAATAATTTACAACACACAAATAAACGATACTACAACACCATAACTGCTTTAAGTTGACATGTTTTGTCATGTAACCCATTTTATTTATTTGCAACCACTTGACACAGTTGAATCAAAGCAGAATTTTTTCAGTGCTTACATTTGTGTTTCATCACTTAATTTATTATGCTATATTCAGTATGGGTCAAATGGGACTACAGTTTTTTAACAGCACAGTAAGTAAATAAATAAATAAATAAGTGTTTCATCTCTTTAGATATTAACACACCATATTTAACATTCATGCTTAGACATGAATGGATTTAAGTTACAGTACACTATATGAGTCAGTATATGTCTGATGACCATTCCATTTTTAACTTGCTCTTGTCCAGCCGGACTTACCCTTTGTTTTCAGGGGAACCCTCAACGCCACCTTAAAGGCCATTCCATTGCTTTATTATCTCAAATAAAGTTAATTAGATGAGCACTTGAAGCAGCGAGGGATCAAGTGAACACGAGGGTCCCCCTCAGCAGTAGAACTTGCCCAGATTTCGTTACATCTTGACACATTTCCCTCTTCAAAAACGGAAAATAATGGCAGACAAAGCTGCTCGTAAGCCACGACAACAGAATGCTTTAAGTATTTTTCAATATTTTAATATTTTCAAAACAATTACATTAAATTTGCTATGTTCAGACTGTGCTTTAGGGACATTTTACATCATGAATTTGGCATGAATAGCTATATATCTTACTAAGGCTAACCTAGCTGAGTGTGCTTTAAACACAAAATCCTCTTCTCTCTGTCCTCTACTGCACTTGCATAGCATACAGTTGTATGTCAAAGTTTGGACACCTCCAGTCAAATTAGATGTTTTGTTGATTTTATGAGTACAAATAAGTTCACAAACACATTCCCAACCAGGAAATAAATTTAAATATGACACATTTCTGCTCATTTTAGTACACAAGCTCTATTTATTTGCTGAGCTGAAAATATTGGAACTAAAATAAAACATACAATGTAAAATGTGCCATACTTTTGGATAGGACCTTTTTTTCTTGATAGGCTACAACAGTTTTTCCCTCCAGCATGTTAAATTCAGTCGATAAACAGTAATGGCACAATAAAATGTACAGAAGTGTGTTCTCTGCTGAGGATTTTCAACATTTTCACTTAGAAACTCAACAAAACATATCATTGAACCAGGAGCACCCAAAGTTTTGCATACAACTGTTGGTGTGATGCATTTCCGATCAGCGAGTGGAAGCTGGTGTTAAAATATTTTATTAAAACAGAACATTGATACTGACTTCATTCAGCACCCGGAAAGACTCCTTCATGGCCTTCTTGACCTTCCCCTCCCCCTTCACCTGCAGCTCCTCCACCAGGAGCTTGAAATGCTGCAGATGGATAAAACAGGCAGAGGAGAAACAGAAGAATGCAAGTGTTCTAAAATGTTTTCATTCATTTCAAAGAACAGCCTGCTAGACTTTGTTCTGCTATCAAAAGCCCTGAAAAACAACCCACCAATATATCGTCACTGTCAGGACAAAACTGTGGATCTTTATTTTGAATTTGTTGACATAATATGAAAATAGTGCTGCTCTTTACACTGTATTAACATTTCATGATAAATGGACCAACATAAATTCCCCAAAACTACTTGGGGGAAAAAATGTGATTCTCCTGTTCAAAGTTAAGGTTTTTCCTTCTCCTGCAAAGCTACCTTTTAGGAGATAAGAGATTTTGTCCCGACAACGACAACAGGAACTTTCAGTTTTCAACTTTTTGATGGCTAAAGGGAGGAACACTGGACCACTGTCATGTTTCTGTCATCGTGCGGTTCTTTTCCCGAGCTTTCCTAAGAGGATCTGAGGAAGTCCTGTAAGCAGATGTGATGTAGATAAGACCCAGAGTATCATTGCCAGCTCTACCTTCAGCTGCGCCAGCCTGCATTAAGCTCTGTTTGCACTGAGCAGGTCCTGGCACAGTTACCTTCCCCAATATATAGACAAAGGCAAAGCCACTATAATGCAAAGCCATTTACAGGACAGACTTGTGGACTTGGGCTTATCATATATATTGACAATGTTAATGAAAATATAACATGACAAACCTTTTAAAACACATACACACACAAATATTACATAAGCACTTGAGTACAATGTGGCCAAAACTTGGCCAAAAGTCTCTCATTCTAACAAATTAGTTCAAACTTGCATTGAAAAACTATGTAAAAAAAAACAGTTAAGTATTCAGACCATAAACATTTACAAGGATTATGTTATGATCTATTTAAACCCAAGGCTTTCACCGAGATAGCAATAAGCTAACTATTAACAAATACAGTTTTGAAAGATTTAGAATGAATAATTAATTACAAAATAATGTCCCATGTTTTAATGCCACTACTGAAACACAAACAGTTTTAGTATGTATTTTTTAGCCAAACCCCTGCATTTTAGAGCAGGTAGTGAGAGTATGTCTCAGTCCTTCATGGCCACATGGTGACCAGTAAGGTCCCGTGGTTTTGAAATAAATGTGTCCTAAAGTCTGAAAATCATTGTGTAACTTGTATCTACTGAAACATTTTTTGCAACTTAGAGAATTTTTTTTTAGGTTTTAATGAAAAATATTCTGATTTTATTCGCGTACAACTGTACCGAGCTAGGCCCCGCGACCCAGACAGAGAAGCGGCTTAGAAAATGGATGGATGGATGTACCGAGCTAGGTTTGTTTCAGTTTCAGTCGTGTTATGACTGTTTTAGTGGTAATAAATAGAATGCTCAAACATTTCTTTTCATAAAATGAAGATAATTAAGGTGTAGGGTCATTCCATGCAAAAGGATTTTAGCCTGAAGTCTAAGCTAGTTCAAAGTCCATCCACGAATCTTTTCTTTCTATTTGTTTCCAATATATCATTCAAGTTGTAGTGGATCCGTCACATACTTAGCTAAAAAAAAAAGTTTGGTTTTCTTTATTTTACTTTATTTTCCTTTTTTTTAATTCTATGTTAAAGGGGAGCTCTACCAATTTTTACAAATTGGTTACAAATACTTTGCCTGATGCCTGAGACATTGTGTTATGATGATTCCGAGATAAGATTTTGACCCAAAATGTTTTTTTGAATACATTCAGGGGAAAGAGGTATATGCAGAGTATTATACAGCCAAATAGTCCCAAAAAAACTTTTAAAACACTGCATGAACTTTGTGCGGTGAATACACAAAGAAAATCTAATCCATTACTCAATTTATTTGGGTAGACTGACATGACTATTAGTAATATACTCAATGACTGAATACCTGATTACTGAAAGTTCCAAGTCAGAGGGCCATGTAATTCTGAGATTAGCATACCACGTCCCTACATGGGCATGAACTATAGCAGGCAGAGCAGTGTATCAGATCAGCGTATTAGATGTTCAATTAAACGAAACGACAGTGTCAAAACAAAGAGGCATTTTCCCATGAAAAAGATTCAGCTTCAGTTATTCTGCTGTGCCTCTTTATGAATCGTTGCCTTGGTCGACGTGGATAATCGATTCATCTCACGGATAATCGATTTACCTCACAGATAATCGATTTACCTCACGGTTGTCCAAGTCCGCCTGCACCAGCGTGCCTTTGAAACAGGGCTCCACATAGCGAACGTAATCAGTGTACTGCAGAAAAAAAGAGGTGTTTGACAGGCTGAAGTTAAAAAATTCGGTGTGAAAAATGACAATGTTCTCTGAAGGTTCCTCCTTATAAAGGTCTAACAGAGCCAATAAAAAGCCTTGTTAAAGGGCCAATGTTCTACGTTTTTGGAGCCCATTTTTAAGACTTGTAGGTTTACATCATCAGTTTTCTTTTTCATCAAGCTCTTTTTACCCATTAACATTAAACAGACTTCCTATTACTGTGCCTTTAAGGCTGCCCTATGTTGTGCCTTGTTTAAAAAGAACTGTTAAGATCAGTCTGAAATCCCTAAAAAAAATAATAACTTCCCAATAGTCAGGAACAGCACAGTGCTAAATAGGTTTCCCCACATCTTCTTCTCTAATAACTCTGCTACTGTATGCTGTAACAACTCTTTATCACTTTAACACTCAGGCTAAACTGCTGAAGGCTGAATAAATAGTTTTATGTAAATGCCATGTCCGTGACATCACAACCATGATTCAATCAAAATGGGCAGTTTACTTCCTATACATAGACTGCATCCAACATGTGTAAACTTTAGCAGTGTACGTCGTACATCAAACGTGTTTATTTCAAGAAAGCAAGGGAAAATTTGGTTTTCCATAATTTGAGCCCTCTTAAGATTTTTCAGTGAAAATATTATTTTCCACATATCCCATGTTTGAAGTCCAAATTTAACTTCGTAGTTCTTTAGTTTAGAACTCTAACAAACACTTGAACTGAACAATCAGCCAAATATTCAAAATACACACACACACACACACACACACACACACACACACACACACACACACACACACACACACACACACACTTACTAAGCCGCTTCTCCCTCAGGGTTGCTAGAGCCTATCCCAGCGGTCATTGGGCAGAAGGCAGGATGCACCCTGGACAGGTCACCAGTCCATCGCAGGGCAGAGAGACAGACATACACATTCACACCTATGGCAATATAGCATGTCCAACTGGCCTGACTGCATGTCTTTGGACCGTGGGAGGACACCCACACAGACAGGGAGAACATGCAAATTCCACACAGAAAGGATCCTGGTCGTCTGGCCAGGGAATCGAACCCAGGCCCTGCTTGCTGTGAGGCGACAGCGCAACCCACCATGCCACCATAGTCAAAATAATTTGTGTAGAATTATATCATCAAATCTCTGCTCAACCTGCATCCAGGTCTTCCTTAAGGTTGCGCAGACTTTACAAAGTGGTTTAAGATCCAGTATGACTTACTGTGAACTAGTGGTAGCGCTGATCTAGGATCAGTATTTGCAACAGTGGGGGACACACTGTACGTGGAATAGACAGTAAACGTAGCTTATTTGGCCAAGAAAACAAGCTGATGAATGAGGTTGAAGTAGATCAGCCACATACGCAGGAGCTTGACCTTGCAGTGCTCTACAGCTAAGAGTAAGAATTTTGAACTCTATACGCAACAGGAAGCCAGGGAAGATATATTAACAACCTAACCTTCTGTTAGACCTAGTAAGCAGTCTTGTGGCAGAATGCTAAAATACCTGCAGATGATTAAGTGAAGACCTTGCTGCTGTCTGAACAAAACCTTGTATCTCTATTTTTGTTGTTGTTCAGTTTTAAAAATAATTTGAATATGTTTCCCTTTACATTCTGTGTATATTTCATGATGAATGGACAAACATAAATGAACTTACATTAAAAGTAAAATATATTTTGTCCCTCTCCCATAAAGTTGTCATTTTGGAGATAAACGGTTTTATTCTGACAACAACATCATACTAAGTGTGGACAAAAGAGCATTACAATAGTCAATACAGGATGAACTTAAGGCATGTATAAGCATGTCTAGCTCTGCATTTGAAACTACATACTTACAGCTCTTTTTTACACAGTTGTCTAATTTCTTAAGTGGAAAAAACAAGACCTGGTCAGCAGCTTAACATGGGTGTCCAATGACAAGGATTGATTAAATATAACCCTTAAATTTGTTGGAGTGGGTGGCAGAGGAGAGAAGCCCATGACTTTGTTTAATCATGGGCATGACCTTTTCTGGAGCTACAATCAAAACCTCTGTCCTATCCACTTTGAGCTATCAAAAACTGTCCACTGTCCAGTCCTTGATAACATTTAGGCAGTCTAAGACACAAAATAATCTGTGAACCTCACTAGGTTTGAATGAAATGTCGAGCTGGATATCATCAGAGAAAGAGAATAACAAAGGCCCCAAAACTGAATCCTGTGAGACACCACTGGATAGAGGAAAGGAATCAGACACAAAATCTCCAACAGTCAGCATGAAACTCCTCCCAGTGGGATAAGATGTAAATCAGTCTCGTAACCTCTTAAACACATCATAATGGTCTACTGTATCAAATGCAGAGCTAATGTAGCACTACCACAGAACAATCACATAAGTGGACATTAAGCTATCACTTGAAAACCTTAAAAGAGCAGCATTGTTTCTCAAACCCAGACTGAAACTTAATATTGTGTCTCTACAATGCAGTAGTGAGTTGCTTGGCCACCACCTTCTCTAAGATTTCTGACAAAAATGGGAGTTTAATTATAGGCCTATAGTTGGGATTACATTTGGGTCTTTTAATTAACGGCTGGATAATAGCATGCTCAAAAAAAGGGACACTGAAGAATTAATAATAACTAATACTACAGGGTCAGTAATTGGTAAAACTTTTAAAAATAGGGAAGATGGTACTACATCCAGAGGGCTAGAAAATGGCTTAATTTTCCTAATCAAGTCCATTATATCTTAATGAGATACAGGGGGGCTAAATATTCGATAGGTAAGTCATATGCGGAATACTAGACCTAATAGCCATTACCAAATCATCAAAGACAGTAAGAAACTTATAACAAACATTATGAAAATAACAAGGTAACATGTACAGCGAGAATGTGAAACAATATTATTTATGGTATCAAATAAAATCTTAGGATTTCTTTTAAAAGAAGAAATTAAGTTAGCAAAATAAGCAGACCAGGCTTCCTTTACTAACGCATTAAAAGAAAATCACAGAGGGTATAGGCGACGTGCTTTTAGCCCAGTGGCTTTCCATAATCTTCCAGCCCTGTGACACCTCTGTCTCTGGCAGTGGGCATCGTCCATCATCCATGGAGACTTAGTGGACATAGCTCTAGTGCTGGCCTTTAACAGTGCCAATTTGTCCAATAACATAGAGCAATGCTCATTAAAAGACTGCATTAAAAACTCAACATCATTAAGATTTATATTAATAACAAACAAAAATGTAGTGAGAATTCATCAACCACACTCTAAGTAATAATGCAACATTTTTTAAGACACAAAGGGTCAGCATTTACAGACAGATAAAACTAAATACATGTATCACTAATCAAAAAGTCCTCACAATAGATATGATCAATATCTAGCATCAGAGAAACCAGTTCTAACCTAAGGAAGCAAAATTTGGACTCCAAACATATCTTGACTGATTGACAACATCTAGGGTAATGGTAAATTGGCTAAATTTGATTTTTGCCAAACTATTGCTTTACGAGGTCACAAAAATCATCACTCTTCAAACTGTGGGAAAGTGAACCAACTAAAGGCCTCTTACTGCAATAATATTGACGAAGTCATTTTCCCCGAGAGTGTCCAGGATGGTGTTGATGGTGTGCTTGGCAATGGTCAGTTTGAGCCCCTTCATGCTGCCACTGACATCCACCACTATGATGATGTCCTTTGGAGAGGTGGCAGCCTGGATGTACCTGAGGCGGTAAGGAGCCAAATCTCACAGTGGTTGCGCAGAGCAACAGTCTCATACACATCCTAAAACTTTGGCCACACTATTTCTGAAGCATGTTCGCTCATGCAGTAAACTAGCTGAGGCAAGGTAAACTACAACAGTTTGCAAATGGGCCGTTATATAATCTCTGCTGTCATCCTTACTCTGTAATACAATGCATCATACGATGTGACATCTCATCCAGAATGCTACTCCGATTCTGAATTACTGAATCATTTCTGAATGAGAAGAGAAAAAAAATAAATGGTTCATTCATCTTTGAGCACAGCTTGCATGGTGCAGGTAAATATCCCAGTACAGCCATGTGACCTGCATTAAAACCCTTCTATTAGGATCATGTGACCTGCATTAGAACTTTCCCAGTAGAGTAATGTGACTTGTTAAACCAGCTTCATGGATATTAGGTACAGCTGTATAAACAGTCACATATGGTGCCCATGTGAGTCCCACTGACCTGGCTATTGAGCTGCTAACCACTTAAGGACAGGATTAAAGTCTTTGAGTGGGATCAGGGCCTCATTGGCTGTGTTCCTACCCGCTACAAGTAGCAGACATTTTGGGTGCTATCCACACGGCTAATCTGCCATTGCCACCCTGGGCAGGCACAGAATGGGCAGCCTCATACCAAGTACTCTCAAGGCTTTGCTAAGTACAGTGCAGAATCAGCAAAGAACGTCTCACCAGTTTCTGTTCCTACAGTCAAAGGCAACCACTCCATTTGAGTCTGGAGTCCACTTGATACCTAATGGTGTAGAATAAAGATATTGCACTCTTAAAAAGGATGTGTTAAACATAACAATATTAACAATAATACCTTTTATTTATATAACATATTTTATATATTAAAACGCAGCTCATAGTGCTTAACACCACGAGGAAGGTACAAAGGTTAGCATAAGAGAAGAAACAAAAAACTAAAAAATCTTAAAATATAAGAAAGTAACATTTAAAATAAAGTATAAAATAAAAATAGTACTCATGAAAATGTAAAAACCAAGAATTGTAGCAGCAGAAATCATTTATATTTAAGATTTTTCCTGAGCTTTTTTCATAATTATTTATTTTTAGAAAAAAAATCTGTATTATAATTTTATTTTGTCTTTCTTTTTCCATGTTTTTAATCATATATTTATGTTCTGTGGATTCTAAATCTAAAATAATATAATGAAAATTAAATAAAAATTAAAATATTTCATTTTAGAAGTAAAAAATACCGTATTTTGTCTTTAAATAAACACTCACACAGTATTTAAAAACACTAACACTATCAGGGCTACAGTCAGTAAGCGTAAATGTACAAAGAGATTTCACGTAAAAGATTTATTACTTCTGTGAAATAAAGTGAACGTACCTTTCCTAAAATCGTATTGAGTAGAAGAACAAAAGCACTAGGCCAAAAAACTAATTACAGTCTGAGTAACTTATAGAACTGCAGTGTAACTTCATAGTACATCCAGTATCTATCAACAGAAGAACTAAAGTTCGTTAGACTCTACTCCTCTCTTTTCAATGCACTTTTGGTCTAAAATAAACCTGAAAACTCAAAGCTGTGACCAACAGCAAAATGGTACAAATGTTGTCACCAGTGTAGGAGAATGAAATTGAACATAAAAGCGGTATTCAAATAAAACTTCTAAGAAAAACATAGATTACTTTCCTCACAAATGTATAAGTAGAACAAGTATAAATCCATAAAAATTTGACTTAAGCTGACTTAATGCAAGCAGTAGTACTGCCCACCTCTGTGCATATCTGATAAAATGAATATGGATAGTACAAGGTAAATGTGGATATATATATACATATATAAAATGTTGAGTGCAGTAACAAGTCTACAGCATTAATAGTAATTATCATGAATTAGGTTTGGTAAGCAGTGGTAAAGGTTTTGCAGTGGCTGAAACGGAGAACCAATACAAGTGTGACCATGTTGTTTTCTCACTGTACCTGGATAGAGTCTGAAGAAACCAGTGGAGCTGCCAAAGTACTGCCAGGTGAGTGTGGGGTCCTTTTGGAAGTTACTGATAAACACATCATTCAGAGCCTCGGACATGTAAACCCCATTCAGAATATCTGGATCTAAACACATATAGACAGAGACAGAGTGGTAATGTCTTTCTATGTGACGTATAAAACAAGCAATAATAGTAGCTGTGAGCTGTGAGTTAGCAAGGCGTCACCTTTGTTGTACACATTGGTTGGGACTTGGATGTCACTCATCAGCGTGTTGACTGAGAGTTTGTTAAAATGCTCATTTTCTTCCAGAGGAAATTCACCACCTAGTTCAATGTAATTGCCTTCCTCGTCCATCGTGTTTATAAGCATGGAGTTGAAGTAGTCAAACTGTGAGAAGTGAAAAAAAACATCAAGCAATGAGACACTTTCCGTAAATATATTACATTCAACAACTATATTATATTCCAGGTAACTATTTCAGACTCAATGAAATATGAATATGTGTACATCAAATCAAGTTAATGTTTTTATTTAAAGTTTAAGATGCATTATAAAAATGCTTTAGTGATACAAGTTCATTCAGTCATGCCACTGAATTACAATGTGAAAATGTGTGTTTAAAAAACCTAAAGAACACAGTGATCCTCACCTCTAAAGTTGCATTAAACTCGTGATATAAATCTGCATCCTCTGCTGTGTCTGCCAGCCGCTGGAGAGAGATCACATGAGGAGAGCTCCATTAATTAACGAGATGGTGCAGATAATTTAACTTTGAATATATTAACTTATATATGCATATACATGCCTATATATAGATATATACACATACATACCCAAAACATCACTGCAAACCAAACTCAAGCCTGACTTTGCTTAACAGTGCATCATTCTTAATATATCGATTGAGATAACATATCATTATTAAATCATTTGATAAAACTGCCGCCAGCTATCCACAGGGGATTTACTCACCTTAACAGACTTCATTTTGCTTCCCAGCATTTTCTCAATTTCATCTGAAAACTCCTGGACTAAGGAAGTTCCATCGACGTCTTCTATCCGGATAATGGGCTCCACATCTTTGAGTTTCTGGTTGAATCAACAGAACTGTTAGACAGTACTAGAGCATAGACAGAACTGTGATTAATGATTTAATTGACTTTTCTTGTTCGTTGTATGCAACATTTAAAGTATACAGCTAAAGTGGCCAAATTAGCTTACTAGAAGTCTTGCATTGTAGCTGAGTATTTAACACTGTAGTGTGGTGCTGTAGTATTAAAATGATATACTGCACTGTTGTGCACATAGTCACACGCTCAGACAAATGTCCAGTTACACGTAATTATGTGTACATCCAAGCAAATCTTACATGTTATATCTTAAGAGTGAAAATTTAAGTAAAAAAACTGCTAGCATACCTGCTACAAATGCTACGATTAGCTACACAGCTAACACTAAACAGAGATTACTGACATTGTCCTCTAAGCACAGTAGAAAACCAATTACAGTCTAAATGCATTTACTGCTTTCCCTAACTTGTTTATTTGCCTCAACTCAGAGTGGCCGATTCACATTTTGCTTGTTGTGGCATAACATGACATGAAATTTAATGGACTGTGGAAAATGATCGCAGTCAGCTTCTCAGTTTATTGCAATCATCGCAAATAATAATGATTATGTGATTATGTAATAATTGTGACAGACCCACAATAGTATTATTCATTTTAAGCATGTTTACAACAGCAAGGTTTAAACTGGTTACATACATGCATATACAGTAATAAAGGTCATTAATAAAGGCCTGGAATTTTACCCAAGGCGAGGTTGTGCATACAAACACAACAGAAGGGCTGGATGTCAGTAGAAAGACTTTGTTCCAACTGTTTCCTCAGTGAGACTAAAAGCGCTGGATGAAATCTCAGATACTCTCAATCTGACTGACTTAATCTGTGGATTAATTGTATCATGGATAGGAATTAAACAAGCAGCCAGAAACCTCAGCATTATCTCCCACAATCTCCTGTGAACTTGCAGAGGTGGACGGGATTAGATTCAGAAAGTAAAAGTCCGGCCTGGCTTTCCTTCCTGGCCAGACTTTTGCTTTCTGAAGCTAAACTCTCCAGGGGCCGCAGGTCTCTTCAAATGGAGCCATTTTGCATTGTTTCATGTTAAGATTGGCCTTTCTTTCTCCTCTAAAGTTCAAACATAAGAGGTTTTGTTATGACAGTGATGATGTGCTGCCAATGTATGTGAGTCTGAGCCTAGCCCCATGCATAAAATGCATGCCCCATCTTATCTAGCCAGTTTGTGGATGCTGTAAGAACACTAGCTCATGAATTCTACATTGGAAACTAATGCCCATGAAAACTGTTGCCGAAATGATTATACTAATGTATTGTGGTATGTTATTGAAGGATGGAGATTGTGGAGGCGGAAAGATGATAATATTATCAAATAAATGTAGACTTTAGAAACCATGCTCTAAAACAAGCTTAGGTTTACCAAATCCTCATGAGCATTACGGCAAAGAGCACTAAGCACTAAACCAGAGCATTAGGTAGATCCTGTTAGTGTTGCCACTGTGTGTCAGCAGAGGATCCCAAACCACTCCCACAATTAAACGACCCATAAAGTCCTTCTGAACAGAGCCAGCGCTGAACTAGTACTAAACTGATTTAGGGCAGAGGCATTTTAAACCAATACACTGGCTTAAAGGGTGGACAGTTTGAAGAGAAGCTTTAATGTCAGACGACTGGCCTTGGACTTCATAATCTGAAACTAAATGATTTTCAAGCCTGGAGGTAAAAGGATTTCGAAGGATGAGTGTATAATTTCTAATAAAGCATGCCCTTATAACAGCAGCTAATGTGATGCATAATTATAACAGATAAATTATATAATGCATGAATTAAAATTTTAACTATTAGAATCTAGAGTTATGGCTGCTGTTTGCTTTAAAATTTTAATATAAACATTGAATTAAAAAACACATATTTTCAGTGTGCTCAGGTGACTTACGTCAGAAATACCATTAAGAGTCAGTAAAGTGTTCGTTGACTCATTGGATATCAATACTAAAAGTTACTTGTATTTTTTTTAATACATTTAATTTATGTTTTGTATTAAGGGTTTTTTCTCTTTATTTTGATGACATAAAAAGGCTGAAACATGACAAAAATGTAAATGTTGTTTTTCTTTCCTGATGTTTCATCAAATTCAAATCCAAAAAAAGGTTTAGAAAACACTCTTTTGACAAATTTCAATGAGCTGTGAATAAAATATAATATCAAATTCCGCACTTTTGTTACTACCAATGATGTTTTTAACTTCTAAGGGTTAAAATTAAAATCAAATGATAGACTGTGACGACACCTGCTCATATCTTGCTCCATAACAGAGTAATCGCATGTGAACTGAGTTAATGTGGCAAAGGGTGCACATAGTTTTAAATAAGGCATTTGTGGATTTCTGGGTTAGGGCCCAGCTGTACACTCATGTCTCACTTCAACTGAAAGTCAACGGCTTATCATGTTAAAAATCTGCATGGCTTTGTTACATAAAGATCTAAGTAAGAGAGCACATCTGCTGTCTATTCGGGTTGTACTAGAAATGCAGGCCATGCAGTGGCATGACCTGAAGAGATGATCTGTTTACCTTCTGTAGTAGTGCAGCTCCTGAATATTTTGAAGCAACTGCATTCAACTGCTCTGAAAGGCTGCTGGCCCATTTTTGAACCCTGAGGAGGAAAAAATCAATGGACATAAAGCGCTCATTCTTGTGACATTATGAAAACATTGATTTAACCACTTGCATGTCTGCTGCAGATATACTGATAGTTTTCAATCTATTCTACCTAATCTTATTCAAGGCCTAAACTGCTGCAAACAGAAAAAAAATTACCCAGTACTATTCTTAGGGAATGGGGCTCAAACACTGGCTGTTTAAAAAGCTCTCCAACATCAAAAGTTCCCCAACAAGTTCTTACAACAAGAAAATGAGGTCCATGTCTGGGAGACGGCAGGAAATTTGCTTATTATGCAAAACACTAGCGGAGTATACGTTTGGATTATATAATCTTGCTTCCCATTTCATTCCAATATGTCTATCATCTCAGCTCAACAAGTGACTAGTGGACAACATGCCTGGTTAGTGTGGATGGCAGGCCAAATCTGTGTCCACATTGCAATCTGAGCCTGGACAGTGATATTTCTACCCTCGATGCAACTGCACATCCAACCTTTGTTCATGATCACTACAGCATAGGCAACTCTGTTTACTATTGAGGCGTAATATTAAAATGCAGTACTCTAAGAAAAAGACACAGGGTTGCATGACTAAATGACATTGCCTTTGAGCCAATTGGAGCATCTCCTTTTTTGACTGGGGATGCACACAGCTCAGCTAAATCATGTCAGCTTTAAGTTATATAAAGTCTCTGCTATGTAAAGTATCCGGTATAAAACTATTATGATTAACAAAACGACTCCCTGCCTGCTGTCTTGATTTAAACACAGATGCAAGCACCACAGTTTTGCATAGAAATATACTGTGTCTGTTTATTAGGTACACCTACCTTGTACCTACATTCACTGGCCACTTTATCAGAAACACATATCATATAGATGTACATTGCAGGTTTACAGTTATTGACAGTTGCCCATCTGTTCCTGCACAGTTTATCAGCCCACTCTACTGTGCTCATCTGCTGACCAGATATTGTTGGTCTGGGCAGTAAGAGTGGAGCTGGTACAAGTGTATCAGGCACAGTGACATTATTGGGTTTTGTACCCACTGTGTACACCACACTCTGCCTATGCCCCCCCCCCATATCATCCCCAGCCATTAATTTCACTTAAAGAACAAGGACCGCATCATCAGAACCCTGGCCATTTTACTAGCTATCATTGACCTGCACTTCGAGACATTTCCATGTTGTTTGACATTTCAGATAACTTGTTTAGTGGCTGAGGTCTGGCCATGAATTCTGATTAGTTAGTACGTATTTCATTTTAATAGCATTTATTAACATCTACTGTTTTTAAACAAGCACCACATTTTTAGATATGGCTGATGCAGATCTGACAAAATTAAAGGGCCCATATTATGGAAAACTGAATTTCAATAGTTTGATGTAGTATGTAAATAATGTTACTGTTTCAAAACGTACCGTTGCCTCCCCAGTCCATACTGTCTCTTGTGGAAAGTAAGCCACAAAAACAAAACACATTCTGATCCGCTCATTCACGCTGAAGATATAAGGAGTGTTTCAGCCAGGACTGCTTGAATGAGGCGCAACACAGGGCAGTCAATCTGAACACAGGTCTTTTACATATGTTAGTGTTACAGACACACAGACTAAAACAGCTTTTTTCATTCTAAGGCCCATGTGTCAAACATAAACCCCCAGGCCTGTGAAATTATTTAAATTTTCTATTATTATTATTAGCCTATTTCACCCTAATCTGCACTACAGTCCCCAGCATGCGCTGCAACATAATGCCAGTGGTTACCGAAAGAGAAAAGATACCAGGCGACTTTAACAGTTTAAGAGTTATCTGTCTTTGACGTGGCCTATTGTTTTATATTAAACAATTTATTTTTATTTGAGATTATTTTTATAGTTTAAGTAATTAGTTCCTATTGTAGTGTTGCAGTTTTGGCATATGTTAAATATGGCCAGTTGGGGTCATGGCAAAAAGTAGAAATGAATAAAATGAAATAAAAACACCGCTGGCCCACGGATTTGCTTAGATTTTTTAATATGGCCCTTTTAGTGGTTGAGTTCCACACCTCTGTTCTAAGGGATACAGAGAGGTTGGAAAATGGTCGTTTAAAAATGAATTCTGATTGTTTTGGTACATAAGACCACACAAATGTTATTACTGGCCCTCAAGGGGAAAAATACAAAATAAATGTATATATGGGCCCTTTAAAAAAGCAATTTTTTTTCTGCGGCCACCAGATCAAACCACAACAGATGCCAATTTATGCCTTTTAAACAAAACGTTTCATTATGAAACCTGGGGAAATGACAATTACACGCTGATTGTACTGGCGAGCCCTCTTTAATATGACAAAACCGAGGAATCAGTTTCAATACAAGACTGAAGGGAAACTGACATCGTAACTGTTACGTTAAAAAAAGTAATAAAATATGAATTAATTGATAGAAATTAAGAGCAATGACAGAACAAACTGCACTACAGGAAGTAACGATGTTCAACGTCTAGTGATTAAGGTAATAGCCTGCTAGGCTAGAAGTCACCATATCACAACCTGTGAACCACAATTAAAACTCTCCACACAGCCACAGTTCAAGAGCCTGTCCATTTGACTGAAGGACTAAAGCAAGACATATTAAGAGATTATCACACAATGGAAACAGCTAAATAAAAGTTCAGCTGTTTTTTTTCTTGCAGAAGGACTCGCTTGGTCGGTATACTTGGCGAGCTGTTGGCTTCCTATTCAACAAATCCGTTCCACCTTAAATGGTGCCGCTGAAGTTGGATTCTTAAGGCGCGAGGACGGAAATGCAGCACTATTTAAGGTGGAATGGGAAAATTCGAACAAGAAGCTAGAGAATTGGAAGATACCTTAAAACTTTGTGTATTTAATTAACGCCCTGCGACTACCTTGAAAGTGGAAGTCCCTTTACATCGTCGAGGGGGCTGGTAAACCTGCAAAGTGTGCCTGTTTGGTAGGTGTACCTGCTAATATGGCCAATGTGTGAGTGTACATACAAGGTAATAAAATGGGCATCTCTGTGAACTCGGAAAGACTCAGCAAAGAGATGTACACAGCATCTACGAGATCATGGAGCCACACAAGCGGACATGAAGAAAACATGGTCACAGCTATCCGAAAGAAAACACTCAGACTTCTTGAGCAGGTAAGCTAGTTAGCACTGACCCAAGCAAGAACCAAGAGCTGCCTCTGACCTGACAGCGCCTGGGATTTTGGAGGTATCTGGGGATGTATTTGTGTGGCTTGGCAGCAGATTGGATTGTGACACCATTAAGCTGACAAAGACCCAGAAGACTCAGACCAGGATAGAAAAACACTGGCAAAAACAAAATGATTGAACAGAATGATCTAGAATGATCTTAATCTTTCGCAATCGTCTTTCTTTTAGACCAATCAAATTCAGCATGGCGCAGTAAAATTTTCAGAGATTTTGGACAAACTTGTGTTTTACTCCAGTCAAATCACTCTAAATAAACAGCTTTGGTTCATATGGTTCTAAGGAATGAAATGAGAGTAACAAAATTTCAGAGTATAAATGAGAGAACTATTATTAAAGGAAGGAATGAAGGCACGAAGCGTGTTAGCATGAAGTTCCTGTGTCCATGTGGCTAACCATATGACCATCTGTGTGCAGTCTTGAGTATCTGGCTCCTCTCCAGCATAATATTAACCAGGGCAACATCCTGCATGGCATCATGGGTGGAGCCTGGACAACACCATCTACAGACATTGATATCATACAGGATATGTTTAGCAAGCAATCCAGGGAGCTAACAAAACCCCTGCCATGCAACATGGCAAATGTAAAGTAGAACCTGCTAGAATCTCTGAATTTGATAATAATGCCATGCTCCTCCTCAGCTTATACAAACAAATTATAATCAACTGATGAATAATCATTTGATGATTAATATTGCCTTACATCACAAGCCTAGAGCATTTTGCCTGCTGCATGCAGGGTCTAAAACTGCCGTCTGTCAAATGGCCTGATTCTTTTTTCCCCTTCATTTGCTGAATGATGTCACAGTCTCATGAGAAATGGATTTTACAGAGAAACTCTTTCGATGAGGGAATTACCAAAGAGAGCCCAACAACTGCACAAACCGCTTCCCTGCCACTGCGTATTCTCTAATGCCAGACTGCATGGAAATGAACTGGTGTAAATATAAACCCCAAATAATCCTGGAGACTCATTGCTTTTGGAGTTGTTGGAGCAGCTGGGAGAGTTTCAGTTTGGGAGGAGTTTATATACTGTTGGTATGCGGCCCTGTGCAAAAGTTTGAACACCCCCCAGTCAAGTTACATATTTTGTGTGGAGAAAAGTTCTCTATATATAACTCTATATATATGACACCTCTCTATATAAATATTTCTATTTATTTGCTGTGTTTATCAGGAAAAAGACAAAAAATGACACATTTGGCACACTTGCCCAGGCCATTTTATGCTTGATGTTAAATTCAGCAAATAAACGGCTAAAATGTTCAAATCTGTAGAGGATGCGTTAACGTACGTCACTTTTGCATCCAAATGTTTTAGGAAATGCATTGTATTTAGTATCATCCAATGATATCAAATGTGAGTGTGAGTGTGTGTACACACACTCACACACACACACAAAATTGTTTGAGGAATGAATGTGACCTCGTTTGCGTTCAGCATTTTTTCTAGGAAATCAGATTTCTCACTCTCACCATGTTCTGGTTCAAATGAATTATGCTGCATCTGGTGCATCTTACGTTTCTGGTGGGATTTTCATCTGGGCCTTAGTCAAGAGGCAGAGCCAGCCTGAGTAAAGCACGAAGAGAGTGACCCATGTAGGCCCGGTCCTGTGCCGGACAGTGCCGGCAGCCGTCCCAGTGAAGCACATCTGTGCCCTCTGCAGCACTGCCATCCACTAGCAGTCCAGTGGAGCTCACAGCTCCACTAACTTCACTGAAGAATCACTCTCACCCCAAAATTCACACTTGTTCATGTTGATCTCACCAAGATTTTGACACTTCTCTCAGTTCGATCACCTACTGCGCTGTTGGCTCCAGCTCATAGGTCCACTGGTCAAATGCATGTTTGCAGGCTGACAGGTTTGACCCAATTCAATCCTTTTCTTCATAAAATCCTGTTTCTTCATGGTGATTAACGGAAACCAAAAAAAAAAAGCCAAAAATGCAATAATCCAGATAATCCAATCTCTAACGGTTCATCTTTTTCCACTGATTTGTAAATTTCACAAGTGAAAAAGAAATTATATTTTCCAGTTATGGTGAAGCACTTTTGACTTGCAGGTGATCAAATCCTCCTGTGGTCTGGCAGCCATGTGAGAATGTGGTGCTTCATACTTACAGCAAAATAAGAACAGCTATAGCATCCACGTGCAGAAAAGCCACTGAACAGTTTTGACAAGGTAGCTACAGGGACTTGCTGCCAAAGCACTCAATCCGCCGCTTTGCAGCGTAATCCACTTGGATTACACTCTCCTCACACAGCGAGTTCACAGGCTGGGGGAGGGTAGGAGGGCACTAGGAGGGAGGGGGTACAGCGGGGGAGAGGCAGCCGATTGGGCGAGTTAGAGAGTTGTCAGCCCTAAGAGGATTAACAGTGGGTTCTGGAGGCAGGGCTTTGTCCATCCAATCACTGCAAAGTGAACAGGAGGGCCTCAAGAAGTGGCTTTTGCTGAGGGACAAGGACATCTAGTGGGCACATAATGGTCATGCCACTGACAGGAATGAACAACTTTGTGCTCTGTTAAGGGGAGAGGCTGAGCTGCTGGTGAATGGTATTGTCAGATGATGAGTGGAAAAGTCAGGAAACATCTGAAGCATCAACCCAGGGCCTAAACTAATTACTATTGTAATGTAAAGCTTCACAGATAGCCCGAGACTCAAGAAGAGAGTTTATTTGTTGAGTAAATGATTCAGATGTACCAGAGCAGAGAAAACATGTTTCTTGCCTTCCTCTCATACATTTCCACCATGTTCTCATACCTGACATCTTGCATATGGGACTGTGCAAAAGTCAGAGTCCACCCTTACATAAGAAAGAGGACAATCAGACTAAAATGAAGAAAAAAATAAAACTGGAGAAGAATTAGTTCCCCTGAATGTTTCTATCTCATGCCCCTAAGGCTGTCACCCTCAACCTAGGGTCTGGAAAGCTGCTTTGATACAATGCCTCTTGTATTAAATGGAACTGAATTGAGCAGGTGAGGGTTTGGCCTATCAAGCAGTGTCAGAAATGTTAAAGGTGCAAAGGAAAAGATGTAAACCTCTTCGTCATGAATTCCATGTTAAGACAGCTGGCCTCTGTGGCATGGGTGAAAAGGCCATGTTCTTTGCACACACCACACACACACCAACCTAGCAAGGCCACTATGTTCTAGAAAATACTGATAAAATGAAAACAAGAGAATCTGGTAATTAGGAGTAACTGATTAATTCTTTAGTGGATATGGCTATTAATATCGAAAAATGTTGATTAAGATGGGGAGGAGGAAAAACACAGACCTTTTCTCTCTTAAAATACAGAATAAATGTGTATTGGAACCGAAACCCTTGCTATTTTTGATTATGTCCTGCATTTTGGCACTTTAGTTATATTACATTCAGTGGTCTTTGACTTTATACATGGAAAGGAAATGGAAGAAAGCCCAAATAGAAAGAAAACAAGCAATAAAGAGACACCTGCTGTTCAAACTGAGAACTGAACGCTACTGTGAGCAGGTGTGTGGGAATGCAGGTCAGGTGCAGATGTTCAATATTCCATCACTTCACTGGAGCAGACAGGCAGCCTGGAGATGAAATTATGCAGCAGACAAACACAATTTATGCAGACAATAAACATTTTGTGCTCCACAGTGGAGTGGAAATACTGAGAGGAATACAAATCAAATGACATGACTATAAAGGGACAGGAGATTTATTGAAGCTTTTGCTGTTTAGACAAATAAATATGACGTAAGAGCACTGATGGGTACTTTACCATAGGTAACCATGCTTTGATCAATCTCAGATGTTTTTTGCTGGTAGCCTATTGTCCTTTCAACGCATCTGTCTGTTGCCAACACAACTACTGAAGCATAATTGCTGTCTGAGCTGGAGTTTGAGCATGTTTTATCCACATGTAAAAAGCCTTAATTTGTCCAAAGTTGACATGCTAATGTCCTCAGGAGGTTACAGGAAGCGAATGCCTGCTCCAAACTGCACTCCATCACATATCCTATAAAGAACAAAAGCATATGTAATATTATACATTATACAAGAATATCTTTTTGAGCTTCATGTCTTTAACTATTCCTTCACATTAGACTATGTGACTGGGTCATCACTACTGCTCAGTTTCGTAACACTGAAATAAAAGAACATTTCCAAGTCAAACTTGCTTGACTGGATCTCAGTTTATGTTAAACACACCCTGATGGAGGAGCATTAAGTCTGACAGGTGAGTGTGTACCTGTCTCCACTCTGGACACCCATGGGAATGCAATAGTTGAGCTCCAGCCGAGCAATGTTCCCCAGACGCAGCACAATGCCTGCTCCATACGACCAGCGGATACACTCTGCCAGCTTGCTCAGGTGGGCTCGCGGCCCCTCACCTACTCAGGAACAACAGCTATTGTGAAATATCCAACACATAAAACTTCTGCACTTTAGAAGCATAGCTACTGCTTACATTGCAAAAGGAAGTAAAGAAGCATAACTTGATTACCAGGAAAACAAAAATGTTACCCAATGGTTTTGTTTTTTTTTTTTTAATCCAGGACTCACCATAGTTGAGGTTACACAGGTTTCCGGCATTGAGAAAGAAGTGTGTCCTGAAGAGGTCCCCAAAGCCTCCTCGGCCTGGCCTGAAGGGTAGAGGGGTGTACAGGTGGAGCCCACCAGCCCAATATGCTTCTCCACCTAGGTAATCACCTGCCATGAGGAGTGGGACAACAGGGTCATTTTTCCCAACTTATAAACCACACATGAAACCAACTGCTGACAAGATGACAAAATGTGTTTGTGCTAAAATGCTGACTGATATTGTAGATTTTGTAAACTGAGAATGTGAGTAATGTTTTTAATGTCAAGTCTGTTTAAATTTAATTTGAACAAATCCTTTACAGAGAACACACTTAAATGTCACTTTTCTGCACATTTTAGTGTGCGATTTCTATTTAATTGCTGCATTTAACATAAAAATGTCCCATTATAAACTGTCCCATGACTTTTGCAGAAGCAACATTTTATGTTTCTTTCCCACAATATGTTAAATTCAGAAAATACATGCTTTAAAAATGTCTAGACGTGTGTCCAGGATGTGTTTACTTAATTTCACTTAGAAAAGCGACAAAATCAACTGAAACTAAAGATTTCTCACCTTCACTCTGTGGTCCAATGCTGTACATGCTGAACCCCCTCACACTTGTGGGACCACCCAGATAAAACCTGTCCACATTCAAACAATGTTACTACTTTGAAGCACTATTCATTTTTATTAATTTTTTTAAACAAACATGCAGATCATGAGGTCATTTGAACAAGTGACTTTAGCCGTTTGTTTGACACGAACCAATTTCACTCTTCTCATTGAGAAAATGACATGCATTGGATGAACATCCTTTCAGCAATCGTCCTGGAGGGCCAGTGTCCAGCATAGATTGGTGATAATTACTCTACTCAGACACACCCACTAAACCTGGAAATTAACAGATGAGCTGAAACAGGTGTCTTTGAGTAAGGGAAGTCACCAAACTGGTCCTCCAGGATCAGAATTGAATACCCCTGCACTAACCTGTCACAAATGGATGTTGGTTTGTCTCCGATGGCCAGCAGCATACCACCCCATAGAGAGGCAGAGAGAACCTACAAGGACGAGAAAACAAGCCAGCTTTTAAACATATTCACCAAACCAGTCTAAAACCCAACAACCCAACAGAGAGCTCAAATTGAAACTGCGCTGTTGTTTCTCACCGAGTCCCAGAAGAGACGCTTGTTGAGTTGAATCTCAAAGTCCTCCTTCAGGAAGCTAGCATCTCCACCTGTGTAGCCTGCCAACTCCTACAATGCCACAACAACTGCTTTAACACAAGCACAAAATCTTTCCGATTCAATTTACTTTTCACAAAATACACCCGACCAGCAGAGTATCAGTAAAAATACACACCTGATTGATTTTTAGTAAGGCACCTTTCTTGGGGAGGATTGGAGAGTTGCGTGTATCAATGACCATTGCATGCTGAAGGGGGAAGATTTACAGGGTGAGAACCTCTATTTCAGGATTTTACCATCAGTAAAGAATTCTCTGAAGTAACTATGAAAAGATACTTTACAATATAAATGCCAGTTTGGCCCATTAAAGAGCAAATAATGTTGCTTATGTTGCACATTTAGCTTATACAAAGTACTAGAAATTTGCTAGTGTGTTTCCTGTGTCTATTTACCCTATATAGTGTGAGTTTCACATAAAATAAAAGGTCCAATAAAAACCATGAAGATGTCAGAATCAGCCACAGTAATTCATCGGTGCATCCCTACTGATCACATCTGTCCTTTCTTTTGTATAAAGCATTGAAATGAACAGACAGAAAACTTTAAGTGAGAATTTGTCAGTATAATTTAGGAAAGTGTTCAATCATGTGAATAAGCATAAGTCTCCTATCGATTTAAACAACTGATTCATGTTGTGCAAATGTTTCAAATTATTTAGTAAAAGAATCACTAAAATAATCTGTCAGTATTGCACAGACAGACTTACTGAGAGAGATGATTTGAGTGAATGGCCGCTCTCCTCTCTGACGGCAAAGGAGGCAGTGCGTGCCAAACAGCCCAGCTCTCTCCACACACCCTCCCACTTCAGCGTGTGGTTCGTTCTCCAGATTGGGAACTGCCAGAACAGAACAGATTAGCATTTAAATATATTGTTTGATGTGACAGAAAAATGAACATATTAAGCATATGTTCAATGGAATTCTCTTAACCTTCACGTTACACACAGAGATAAACAATGGCAAGAAAACAAGTACTTCGTCATTCTGACAGGTTTACATCCAATGATGATTACATCTGAACTGAATAAATAAAATGTCACAAAATATTCAAAATAAGTTGATTTTCCATTGGTTATCTACAAGAAAACTTCTCTTTATGTCTGCATTTTTCATCATAAGGGTGCAAAAATTACATGTGTTGACAAACACAATAGCTCAGGAAATGTCTATTAATCAACTTATGTCTGTTGACCATCTAATATCTGTGTTGTGTTTTTTCTATAATAAGATACATTTAATTTCTTTGCCGGTCCACTGGTACCTGCTGTCTGTCATGTTTTTGAAGCTACAGCCAGACAAAAACAGACATACCTGTTCACTCACATGACTGCATTCTATTTCGGCTTTCATTATGAATTTAGCAAAAACTTTTGTACAGTAATTTTAAACATTTTCATCTGCAAAAAATCTAAAGTAAGCATACATGCTATGAATTCTGGACATTTTTTTCTGTTGAACCTTTTATATGAATATGTTGAAAATTCACATAAACAACTGGATTAAAACTTAGCTAGTGAGAGAAGAGAGCCTTACACTGAACTCTGTGGAGATTCCTCTGTCAGTCTCCCTCAGTGAACTCCATGGGAACTGGCCTGTGACTTTGTATATATTGACGGAGAAACTACAACAAATCTGAGTGTTAGCAGCAAACAGGCAGTTTAGCACACTAAATAGTTTTTAATGCTTAAAATGAAAGACTGAAAATAACAAAACATTTAATTTTTCAAGTTTTCTGCATAACTCAGTTATTGAAATGTAAACAAATGATACATTGTTGAGAAACTTACTGACTCAGATGTTTTAATTTACAATGGCGGTAATAGGGAGCAGGACTTGTGATGTCCACAGCACAAATATAGCCATTTAATGTACTATCCAAAACAATCAATAAACATGTCTTATGAACTTTTATATGTAATGCTGATAATAGTAAAATAGTAGTAAATCCCCAAAATGGGTATTTTACCTTACAACATCCTGCAGGTACTTGTCTGCCATGAATGGACTTAAAAATTGTTTTTGGCCAAAATCTTATTCTAGTGCTACTGTAAAGCAATGTCACAGGCATCAGGCAGTGTAATCATAACCAGTTTATGTAATAACATTTCATGGGGCAGCCTTTAAAGGCATTAACTTGTCAGATGTGTGGTAGCTAACACCACTACTGTGAGTCAGTAAGTTGCTCTAGAACGGAGCATTTCTCATCAAACAACCCTGAATGACTTTGTTTACATTTTAACTCCTTATTTATGAAAACATTTAAAAACAATGGTGGAAATCCCCTTTAATGCAATGATGGGGCCACTAAGCATACTTGCGCTCAAAGTGTCCAGGCTGGGGCTTAAAGAAGGAGAGGCCATAGGATGTTTCCTTGGTACCGTAGGAGAACTGAAAGGTGAGTTTTTCAGCACGGCCAAAAATATTAGGCAGTTTCAATCCCAGCACCTGAAATCAGATTAGAAAAACAGCCATGTTTCAGTTCCTATAATGACTTTATTTTATTGACAGGTTTCTCCTAACTATGAATATTCTCCATACATAAAATTGAAGACATGAAGATCTTATTAATAGTTAGTATTCTAAAACACTACTACTATAATTACATCTATGATAAGGAGAAAAGCAAAATAAACATCTGAATGTCACAGAGTTTTTTTCTATTCTGTGCCTGTACATTTAGTCAGAAACACCTTCATAACTCACCATGCTTCCCTCATTGTTTCCAACCATGGTGTTGTAGCTTCCAGTCATTCTTCTGAGCTCCTTGACCTCGAATGTTACATCCAGTCCATTGGGCATTGCATCTGCCCCTATGGTCATGTCATACAACATGTCAAACTTTTGACACTACCAGCAAATAAGCACTGCCTGTCAAAATAACGTACCTTCAGCAGTATCGATGACAACTTCCACTTGTCTAAATATTCCTAGACGCAGAAGTCTCTGTCTGGCATCATGGGACTTTTTCATCACCTGTAATGAAGAAGCAACAATATCAACTCTTTCTTGTGGGTCCCCAAACCATTAAAAGACCTCTTCAATCAGCTGTAATCACAGTGTTCCCATAACGAATACACAATACTCACATCAATCAAGTTCTTGGCTCGGAAAACATCTGCAATTTCATATGTCAAGATGTCCTCTTTTGTTCTTCCAAGGCCATCTATATGCACATGTTGGACTACAACCTGAACAACAGGATTCAATTATTGCTGACACACAAAAAAATAAAACATTGTTGCTTCAGTAGAAAATAAACCAGTCTCACATCTTTGTTTTCAAGAACTTCTTGCTGAGGCTCGTGATCTGGTTCCACCAGGTCCAGGTCATCTGCTTGCACCCCCAGTTCAGGTCCTTGCATAGGTAGAGGGTCTAAACTCTAAAGGAGAAGATTGTAGCGTTTTGTGAGAAGGACGCAATTCCTGCTCTCATAATGTTAACAAACAGCAGACGTAGCACAGTCTGGCATAAAACCATCCTCAATGAAATAATGACTCAAGCAGAAGCACAAGAAGCTTCCAAATAACAACTTGAGTAAGAGTACAAAATCATCCGTTTAAAACAAACACAAACTCCTCAAATACTAGACCTATATTTCTTGTGGAACTGCAGTGGAAACTCTAGCACATCCATCATCTATTACTATAAGACGTAAAGTTTGTTAGGTGATATTCTTCTATTTTTTTTCTATTGGTCTAAATTAAAATAACTCCAAATGTTCCAAACATGAGAGATCAGGTGAACGAGCAAGAGGACAGAATGAATTTAAACCCAAAAATGAATGAGGAACTACATACAAGGCAGCTTTCATTCTTCATAAATGTTCTTGAATACATTGTTAAAAAAAAAAAAACACTGTAAACATGATTTTTAATTGAAATAAATTTTAATTTAAATTTTAAGTTAAACTGGCTGCCTTAACATTTCGATTTTACTGAACTTTTAAGAACAAACGAAAAACAGTATTAGATAAAATACTCTAACACTTGAAACATGCAAGTGTATCTAAGCTTTGCTCAAGTACATGGATCTGAATAAAGGGAGGAGCATTAGATTTACTAGGGACGTTACGTCACATTAAGTTACGTTATCATGTCTAATTCAGTCCAATTAAGCCGAGGTAACGCTCGCTGTATTCATCCGCGCGCACTGATACCAAAGTCCTATCTTACTAGACCTGCAGTAAACAACAGAGTAATTACAGCTCATTACAGCGCAGCACGGGCACTCATGCCCTATCTGAACATAGAGAATTTACAGAATTTATTTTTTCACAGCTTCTTGTTCGATTTTCCCCTCAGGCGCCAGAAAGTAACTGCAGCACCATTTAAAGTGAAACTGGAAAATTCTAATAATATAAATCAACGTCCTGAATATTTACACACAGCCCCTGACTCTCTGACCCACACATGTGTAATAAAGCCTCCAGCCTGCTCTGTCAGTAACAGCCCGAGCGCGAGCCCGATCGGCAGCCCCAGCCCGAGCAGGAGACCGAGCGGCAGCCCCAGCCCGAGCGGCAGCCCCAGCCCGAGCCCGAGCCCGAGCCCGAGCCGGAGCGCAGCGCTGGCCCTGCTCAGCCACATTAACTGTTCAGAGGTCATCGCTTTGTTTTCTCCAGTAAGTACGGAAAAACACCCTCACTTACTCTGGCGTGCACGGTCCCCATGTCTAAAAGCACTGTTACATTCAGACGTCCCTAAAACTTCGTGGACTAATAAATGTTGTTTGGAGACGTTTTTGCGGCTCCGTCGGCTAACACCTCAAACATTCACCAGGAGGCCGCCATGACACCCATCAACTCCTCCCCCATGTGACGAGCTAAGCGGACGTCATAACCCTAACTTCCTTCTTTCTTTTTATTTATTTGTTTATTTCCTTCTTTGTTTATATTTTTCTTTCTTTCCTTGTTTCTTTCGTACTCCTAGTTATTTTCTTAAGCATTTAAACAATAGCTGTCCATAAAAAACACTTGTGTCGCATTTTTAAAGGGCCCACATCCTACGTTTTTCTCGTATTAAATTTTTCCCTTAAGGTCCACTTATAACATGTGGTTTTATGTACCAGAACAGCTGTGATTTCTGATCTATTTTAATCCTTTAGAAGTGAAGCAGCTGTTCTGTTGCTGTGCCTTTAGGACGGGTGTAGGTAAAGGCTCTCTGTTCTGATTGGCTGCCCTGTACAGCCTCATTCAAAATGCAGCGCATTCCTTTTAACTTTTGCTTGAATGGGCGGGGCGAAGCTGCTATAGGTACTCTATAAGTGCTATATTGTACTCTTGACGTCACATAAACAATGAATTCAAAGTGGGCTGTCTGTGCACCTTAGTTTTGGACCGTATGGACCGAAAAGTGGACAGCACACTTTTAAAAATGTTCAAATACAACATCGAAGTTTTTATTTAAAAAAGAAAGAAAAAATGTTTTTTTCCTGAACGTATGGGCCCTTTAATTAAAGTGGCTAAGTCTGGCACTGCACAGAGATGAAGCCAAAATGCACAGGCTTTATACCAGTGAAGATATTATGTCGTTCTAAAAGCTTTTAAAGTGTTCATTATACTATATAAATATATCAATAAGGCCATGTGTTCAAAAGATCAATTCATGCCATATTTACTTATCTATATATATATTTATTTATTTATTTCTCACAGGGACCGGGAAGTTCACAATAATAGTTCAGAGTCATGTGTTACAACTTAGTAAAGTTGCCTTTTCTTTAAACTTCATCGTACGCTGTCCAAACTACTACAAAATGTACTATATGACCAGCTCCTACTTTTTTTCTGGAAACTTACCCAAGAATGAAACATTTAAACAGATCGTCCAGTCGATATTTTTTTTCTTTTTTTTTTATAATTTGTGTCAACTGTGCTAAATACTAATCTTCATTAGTATGTAATTGCCACACATGGAAATAAGTGACACAAACCAACTTTAAAATTAAGTTTTTTTTTGTTTTTTTGTAAATTAAGTTTTTATTGATTTTCACAGTTATCAGAAACAGTACAATCAACTTAGAAAGAACAAACTTTCTAGGAAAAAAAAATAGCAGAGCAGGGGTCACAAGGAGCTCGCTCTTAAAATGAAGTATTTTAAGTATCCTTTACTAAGTTTAAAAGCCATCATTTCACGACCTTCGCTGTGCATTTTGATGGGAGCGGGGAGATGTTTGAATCAGTGGGCGTGGTCTCGCTTTGACTGACAGAATGAACGTGGCGCGTGGATCTCCATGACAGCGCAGAGCGTCGACTGGTAACGGTGAACAGCCCTACGTGTGATTTTCCACCCAGGCTATCGCTAATGGAGTCGAAATAGGACCAGAGGAAAAGGAATCATCAAACTTGGACTTCACTAGTGGTCTCTGGAGAATTGGGTAAGCTTTCAGAGTGGAGTTTCCATCTTTACCTTGATTAGATGAGTATCTTTAACAAGAAACACTAGCATGTTTACATAGTTAGGTTAGCTTGCCAATTTGTTCAGGATCAAGTGTGCTTATCAGCTAAAGATGATTAATTGATGCTTGTTTCTCTGTTAAACTCAAAGTTGTGAATCATTTAAAGCAATGAAAGGATACAAAAGTAATGAAACCTTAAATGTGTTAAAGGCACAATAAGATACCTCTTAACATGCACAGTCCCAAGTGATAAGTACAAAAATGAAATAAATTAGCAACTAAATGAACTTTTGTGGCGTAGCTTCCAGGCGACTCAGCAGTGATGTCCACAGTAGTTCCTCTCAGTCCAGATCTGGAGAGTTTGAGGCCTACATCTCAAGGAATTGCCATCATCCCCAGAAGCAGGAGCACATCTCGCATGCCCAGTGGAGACCTTCAGTGGAAAAATGCTCTCAAATCTGACTCTGGTAAGAATAAATGTAGTCTAACAAAATGTGCATAACTAATTACATTTGTTTAGTAACAAAGTAAAATTTGATAAATTTATACTGAAATAATTATAACTTTTACTTCTACTGAAGTATATTTGTGAGGGTAGTAATGTACTTTTTATTACATTTTGACATTAACATTTATTTTAACCGACTGTTCTAGTGGTTAATGTCATTATGTCACCCTTTAAGGTTTATCAAATGCAACTCTGAAAGTTAAGACTTGTACCTGTGCATGTACAGTACTTTTAAAATATGATGTATAAGTCAAATGTAGATGTTGCACTGTGAATTTTTTTCTTTTGCAATGTCACGCTCTAGCTAATGGTTGAAAAGCTGAATGATATGTTTGAGTTAAACTAGACACTTTCCTCGCTGTTCCTTGAACAATGAACAAAAGCGAGAGCAGCCATTTGATGCTGTAACAATAATGGCAGCCTACTATTAGTTTGTCTATTTTTAATAATTCATAAAGCATTTTGGTTGGTTTATACAACATATGTTTGTAGCATTAGACATGTATACTATATTGAGGGCATGTATTAACATTAAAGGTTTCCTTTAAAGAGTGAATTAGATTCTCACAAAAAAGAAGAAATAATAAAAGAATTGAGCCTAACAACCTTCACTTCCAATACAAATAGATGCTAGATGTATTACGAAGTTCCACTGCTTTCTATATGTGAAAGGTCTATAAGTACTTTAATTTTTTTATTGTTTGTGGAAAAGTACCTTTTCTCCTACCTGAGTCATTTTTTCCCAGCAGTACCGATGCTTTTGCTTGAGTATGGGTTTAGGCTGCTCTGCTCACCTCTAGGCCTAGCACCTTAGGGGAAGAGAAGCAGTTACATTTTAACTTCTCAAAACCTGTGGTACCTAAATGTGCGCCCATACTTTAGTTCTTCACTCTCATAATGTATATATTCATTTCATAGTAGTTATTAAATTATTTATCAGGATCAGAGGATGAATGGGCCACTTTTCCATCTTAATGGAACAACTTAACTGAGAACTGTATTGGCCAGAGATTCAGTAAAGTAGATGTTTAGTGGACAATTACAGTCCTCTTGTTTTACAATCCTGAAAAAGGTTTTGACTTAAAAAAAAATGGTCAGTGTGAATGAACTGTTATTAAATTATGAAGTGTTGTAGATTTTATCCTCCTTTTCCTCATCCTGTCTAGCCTCCTCTGTGCTGTCGGTGGCAGATGAGAATCTGTCTTTAGCAGACATTGAGAGCATGCTCTCACAGAAAGTGGGGATCAGGAAGGATGACTTGAAGGCAGCTTTCCGTGCCTTTGACCAAGAGAACAGGGGAACTATTACCAAAGGAGAATTTCGCCGTATTATTGAGGGCTTCCTTGTGCCACTTACTCAGTCTCAGTTTGAAGCTTTGTTAGCAAAGGTAAGCAAATTAAAAGATAATAATTCTGAAGATGTTGAATACGGTCGCTACCAAGATTCTGCTCAAAACTTGGATA
This sequence comes from Pygocentrus nattereri, assembly GCF_015220715.1. Lineage (NCBI taxonomy): Eukaryota > Metazoa > Chordata > Actinopteri > Characiformes > Serrasalmidae > Pygocentrus > Pygocentrus nattereri. Next base: position 9,816,683 of record NC_051218.1, read on the forward strand.
CATAGAACTTATGTAGAGAGTTGGAATGTGCAAATTCAAACAGTTTGGATGTTTAAATTTTCAAGCATATTCTTTGTAATACTGTATTTATGTCAGGTTCCAAAGAGAACGAATGGAACAATACCTTACTTGGATTTCCTGCAACAATACTGCAAGATCTCATCAGGAACTAGGTATTGCTTGCAGTTTCAGGTTTAATTTTTTTTCTTTAACAATATGAACATGAATCATCATAGAAACATATCAACTTCTTTTGCTACAGGACACCTTCTGTAAGTGGTACTCACCGGAGGTGGCCACTGGGAGAGCTACAGTGCCGTCTGAAGGACAAGGCAGGAAAATGTTGCCCCTTTACATTTGAAATGTAGCAGCAAAGCATATTTTTGTTCCGTTTTTTAAAAGTATTCTTTCCTTTTTCTAACAGATTGGAGGCAACCTAAAAAACATCACAAGAGCTTTTCGCCTATTTGATTATAATCGAGATGGGCGGATTCAACAGCATGAACTAAGGAGAGTTCTGGAGAGCTACTGCTTTCCACTGAGCCAGCAGGAATTTCACAGGTCCGTTACTGTCCATCGATAAAAGGGTCAAGGTAGTTTTAGTTTGAATAACTGCAATTTACTGTACTGTCATTTGTTGATGATTACAGGCTCTGGTCGCACTACAGTCCAAATAACTCACAAACAATATCCTTCAAGGAGTTTCTCGAGAGGCTTGGTGTCGATTGTGAGAACTACAGGAAGATTGTGCCTGACTCTGTAAAACTTGGTAATGACTTGATACAAAAACTTGGTAATAAAAAAGTTTTATACAATGCTGTGATGCATTGGGGAGACTACTATAGGGATTGTACCAGGTCAAATAACTAGGCTAACAGATTACTATAAAGCTTATAACCAGGTAAAATAACAGGGCTAAAAGAGTGCTATTGAGATCATAACTAGGTCAAATAACCAGCTAAACAGATTATTACAGGAGGTATAATCAGGCCAGATAACAGGTTAGGCATGCTACTGTAGGGGTTATATAAACAGGCCAAATTCCTAGGCATACATACTACCATAGAGGTCATAACCAGGTCAAATAGACAACTATAAAGGTTATATCAGAGTACCACAGAAACTACTATTACAACTATAACCGCATCAAATAACCATATAAACAGATCACTGTAGGACTCATAACCAGTCCAAATAACAGATTAGACATGCTAGTATAGGGGGTATAACAAGTCAAATAACCAGGCAAACAGACTACTATAGGGCTTTCATAACATGAAGTGGTCAGTAGAACATGTAGAGGTCAGTACTTAATAACAAAGGTAAGGGACAAACAGGTTCACAGACACAACTAAAGCAGCAAGAAACTTTGCATTCAACAGTGGTGTGTGGAGGGAGGTTTTATGACAGTTCTAATGGGTCCTTAGCATGGATATGAGTGCAGTGTGCATACAGGGAACAGAGTGGAGCTGATGATCACTAGCCCGGCAACATTATCTTTTTACTTTAGCCCCTCTTAAATTTTCAGTAGTTCCTTTTCCTTTGAAGAATTGTTTTGAGGCTGAAGTTTTACTTCTCTGTTACAATGCTCCACTTTATAATCACTGTTGTCTTCTGTTTTTCCTTTCATTAATCTCTACAAAAACCCCCGCACAAGCTTTGAATTGGGATGCAGTAAATCGATCAACAGCACAGCCCAAAAGCAGAACAGCAGTTTGGACTGCTTCATCTGAGACCGCAGGTTCTTTGGATGAAATCCACACCAAGTTTCTGAAAAAAGTGAGCATGTGTGATAGGCCACTTAAACTACAACTAAATTGCATCATAACAAAATGCTGTAACTAAATAACTGAATATACACTGTGTTATGGAACAGATGAGCTCAAATTATGCCTTTGTGGAAAGAGCCCTTCAAGCATTTGACGTCAAAGACAGTGGTGTTGTCTCCCATGATGACTTGAAGTCAGTCCTGAGTAGTTTCCTTTTCCCAATCAGTGACAGCATTTTTCCGAGTCTCTTGATGAGGTATGAGGACGATTCCCTAGTTGTATAACAGCAGCTGATTCTGCACTGTAATGGTTACATTTACTCATTTATCTGCATTTTATTTTGGTCAGATTTGGAGTGAACCCTGCAGAACCTGTGGAATGGAGAAAGTTCATTGGTCTATTCAGAGAAGAAGAGCAGCTCTTACCTGTGGGGTGAGACAAAGTCTCTCGATTTCGTTTTAACTCTTTAAACTCCAAGCACCTGTCAGTGATTCTATGCTTCAGTTCCTTACTGACATTACTAATTAACTTAAATATTAGTTTTGTAGTTGTTATTAAATAATCAGTAGAAATATGAATTAATAACTTATTCATTTATGAATAATAAGCCTGCAGTTCATTAAAACAATGGAATTTGGTGAAACACAGATACTAAAATAATGAAATAATAAAATAATAAAATAATGAATGGGCGGCACGGTGGCGTGGTGGGTAGCGCTGTCGCCTCACAGCGAGGAGGGCCTGGGTTCGATTCCCCGGCCGGGCGGCCAGGGTCCTCTCTGTGTGGAGTTTGCATGTTCTCCCCGTGTCTGCGTGGGTTTCCTCCGGGTTCTCCGGTTTCCTCCCACAGTCCAAAAGACATGCAGTCAGGCCAATTGGACATGCTAAATTGCCCCTAGGTGTGAGTGTGTGAGTGACTGTCTGTGTCTGTCTGTCTGTCTGCCCTGCGATGGACTGGCGACCTGTCCAGGGTGTATCCTGCCTTTCGCCCGAAGACTGCTGGGATAGGCTCCAGCATCCCCCCGCGACCCTGACGGAGAAGCGGCTTAGAAAATGGATGGATGGATGGATAAAATAATGAATCATTTCAATCAAGAGTGAAAGGTTTTACAACCACGTGATTTTTGTCTCCATCAGAAAAGACACAGATGCTGTAACCCCTGACTTGTCCAGTATTGAAGAAGTCTTACCAAAGTTACGAGAGCAGATACTTAAAGCTTTTCCTCTTCTGAAGAGAGGCTTCCTGGTCTTGGATGAGGTTTGTTAAAAGTTTCAAGTTGTACTGTAAACTATGTAGCATGACAGAAATCACGTTTCTTAGTTCCACTATTATTGTCATTTTTCACCTTTTGTAAAATTAACATAAGTATAAAATTACATACATGACATCTGAAATCTATTTGCATTAAATTGTGTGAGTGTCTTGGGTTGTTTTTTAACTCCAGAGCAGAACTGGAGTGGTCAGCAGGCCTGATCTGCGGAGACTTCTGGAGAGTTTGACCATAAGGCTGACAGATGGGCAGTTCAAAGCGCTGATCAATCTTTTCTGTGTACCAAACTCAGGAACAGTAAACTACCAGCATTTCATGGAATTTATCCAGCAAAAAACACCAGCAGTGGTAACATTTTTGCAATGTAATATGTCCAACCCGATCTATACATTCGCAAAATGAATTTTAGCAACTATTTGTCTAAAATTACTGGCTGATCTCTTTCTTCTCCTTCTCTTTTTTCTGTTAATACATAGTCCTTCACTCTAAGGTCATAATGAACATGCAGTAGCTTACAGTTTCAGTATAGTTGTATGAGCAATGTTGATTTTTTGTGTCATTTGCAGGGTCAGGAGCAGAGCAGCAAGCCCCCAGAGCAGCCAGAGACCCAGCGTAAGCTTTCTGCTGTATCTCCATCATCGACAGCAACCTGGCCTATGGTATGTAGGGGAGAATAGGGCACAGCCTATTCTCCTGGCAGGAGTATAAACATTACAGCTAGGTGGGGTTAACTGTATCGGATTGAGGGACTGGCTGTAGCAGTCACTATGGCACATTTATGCAAAATACAATTCAGTTTGCTCCAGCTAATCAGCCTGTTCTCAAGTCCCTGATTGGCTGGATCAGATATCAAATGTATTAGAGTTCACTAAGGGGTGGGGCAGCTTGTTGGATACAGGCTGGAACTAATACATTATGGCAATGTGATCATATCACTGAATCCATTTAAAATACATGTTAACCTAGTTAAATGTAACCAGGGCAGAAAAGCACAATCATACTGATTAGACTGTTTATTTCAGATTGGTTTGTTTAATCAACAACACCAGGCATATGGACACAAAATCAGATTACTTTTTTATGTTTAGCCAACCAGGGGCCTGATATTCTTCAAATGGCTCACTTTTAATTCTTAGGGTCATTACAGTTCTTGAGTCTGGAACTGAATAAAGTTAGCAAAAGAGTGTATCACTGCTGTTGGAACAAAACCTATTATCTCTGAAATGATAATGTTGGAGGAGAAGGGAAAAATAATATTATGCTATTTCTACTGGTCCATTCATCATGAGATTTAACACAAGGCAAAGTTTAACTAGAGTTTTTAAATTATTTTAAAAAATGGACAATGTTTTTTGCATGACAGTGCCAACATGTAAGAGACTTTATTGTGTCCAGAGCAACTCTTAAACTATTATGAATTTCATTTGTAGGAACAGGAAATTCTTAAGGAGAAGCTGTCTGAGCAATATGATTCATTGATGGCATCTCTAAGCCTTGCAGACCCAATGCAGAGCTGCTTTGTTCCTCCTGAAGATTTGAGAAAGCTCATACAGCAGTATGGGCTGACACTGTCTGACAGCCACTTCAGCAAGTAAGATTCCCACAGTGTTACAAGGTGACTTAGCATTACTGCAACATGAACAGACTTGATTAATTTTGGAACTTTTCTCTCCTTTTTGCTTCCCTTTAGGCTCTGTGAGCCATTTATAGATTCTGGAGGAGTGAACTACAAGTTGTTAATGATGAGCCTTGGCCTCTCCAAAAGGAGTGGAAAGATAAGAAGTGCTAACAAAAGTCCTAGCATCATGGAGAGGTCTGTTCTAAGACTCTGTCTAAAAAGTTTGGAGAACAATGTAGACATTTCTATCCTTTTTTATACAACAGTTAGTTCTGGCCACGTAAGCTGACTGGCTGAGAAGTGTTCTAGCTGTGCTGATATTTCAACATAACATTATGCTGTCTAAGCTGCAGGCCATTATGAACAATGGCTCCCACCCACTCTACGATACGGTGATGAGACACAAGAGCTCATTCAGCTCAAGACTCATCGTACCAAAATGCACCACAGAGCGCCACAGGAAGTCATTCTTACCTGTGGCCATCAAACTCCATAACTCCTCCCTCAGTGTGTGATTCAAAAAACTGTTCATATGTGCAATAACAACAATTGTGTGTGTAGAGTACTTAAATCTGGTGTACATACTGTAAATTCTATATATTGTCTTAAATTATTAGTAAAGTGTTTATTTTTTACATAAATGGCTGCAACTGTAACAACTGCAATTTCCCCCTGGGATCAATAAAGGAATCTGAATCTGAATCTGAATCTGAATAACATCATGGGTTTTTCACAAACTCTGTATCGCTTCACTGAGACGTCATTGCTAAGCAACAACTTTGAGAGCTGTAGGAGACGCTCAAGCCATTTGAAAGTTTTTACTTCTTACTTTGCGCACAAACAGAAATGGATACTTTTAAGATCACATTTCACCGACAACCAATTTGGTCAGATTCTGAAAATGAGACTACACTAAATTCCCAAACTGTCAGTTGGTCTGTGTGGAGCTGGAGAACAAACTGTTCTGATGTAGCAACAAGCTGCTTGTTAAGGAACTATAATTTAGTGGAAGGAATTGCTAAATTAAAACACATTAAATGCCACATTTATGGCCCAATTTATTTATTTATTACTTTATTTATTTAACTGTTGTATAAAAGCAATAGAACACTTGAGGTCGTGTGTTGTCACGTATAACATCATGGCTGTGATGATCTACAGCAATCTCCTTCGGGCTCGTGCCTGCAAAACAGCCGTAATGTTATTTTGCAATAACACACTTCCTCTCATGTTCTGTTGCTTAAGTATTTCAGCCAAGACATTTGTTTCTTTATTTTTGCACTCTGATGGACCCTGCTGATTAGCCTTTAGCAAAGTACCTGCCTAATATCTCATGCACTTGCCTCAAACAAGTAGCCAAGTAACTTCAGAAAGGCTTGCTTATGGTTTCTGACATTGCATGATGTACTTTTCTATATCCTATATTATGTACTGAACTATTATAGTGTTTTTTAAGTAGCACTGTTTGATTTACAGAAATGAGAGTGCTCATATGGAGAGCACTCGGAAGCAGGAGATGGTGGATGCTGTTCTAAGGAGGCTCAGAGACAAGCTGCAGATGCATGGGGTCACTCTCGAGCACTATCTAATGGCCATTTCCAGGTCTGCAGGAATTCTTGACCTGAGAGACTTCCAGAAGGTAATTAATCCTAATAATCCCAGGCTTATTACATGCAAAGGCTTATAATTCAGACTTCAGTGCAAACTGGTTGAGTTATTCTTAGGTTATAGGAGTGTGTAATAAAACTTTGGGCCAGCCGACAGGCTCTGGCCATGTGAGAGGTTAACTCAAACATTCCTGTAAAGAATCCACATTTGGAAATATACAGCCTTACAGAGAACATAAGCACTCTGTATTGCTCAGTCTTTACATGCCTTCTGCTTCTGTTTCAGATTCTGGATGATTGCAGAATTTCCCTACAAGTGCCAGAGTTCCAGATCCTCATCCAGGCTCTTGGTTTCTGTGATGGACAGATCTCCTTTGGAGAATTTGTGGCCAAATATGAAGGTGAGAACACTAGCAAAGCCTCACTATGACCTTTTGACTGACAGAACCTGGTAATGCATCTCTAACGTAACTTTTTTTCCACACAGATGCCATAACAAGAGAAAAGGAAGAGCAAAGAACAAAGTCGAGCAATATTAAAACCAGCAGTCTGATGTCCGCGGAGGACTGTTTCAATCAACTTGAAAAGAGAATCAAAGACATTCACGGGGTATATTTCTCTGATTATACGTTTAGTCTGAAGTCAAGAATACCACACGGTGAATAAATCACTACTCAAAAACTGATTTTATAACAGAAGGTGAAAAAAAGGTCTCATTGTTTTCTCTTAGGATGTTTTAACGGCATTCCGGCTGATGGACAGGAACAGAGATGGACTGGTGTATCAGAACGACTTCAGGGTTCTATTTAACAGCCTGAAGTTTGTCACTAAAGAAAAGGAATATCAGAGACTGCTGAAGCTGCTGGGCTTTAAGCCTGGCTCCAATCTTAACTACACTGAGTTCTTCCACAAAATCCAGCCTAACAAGAGAAATGGACTACAGCTCATCACTAACATGACGTGAGCATGTCAAATTTCACACACTGTGAAACAGCTGCAATACTGCATGCGACATAGAGAAGGCCTACTCATAAATTTATGTCTTGTATTTGTGTTGCCCAGAGCCGATCAGTTGCTTGAACGAGCATGTGAGCAGGTTCACACCTACCTGATGACCTCTGTACGCACAGAATGGGGAACGTTCTCAAAGGTAACAAGTACTTTTATCTAAGCTGCTTCTGCTCACTCTTTATCTGTTAGTGCCTCCAAAACACTGTTCCCAAAAGGAAAGAGAGATTTACAGAAAGACTAGTTAAGACACTTGGTAAGCAAAAATGATATTTTTGTAGATGCATTATATTGTATTATGAGAGGCTACAAATGTTTTCATTTGTCTGAAGTTATGACAAAATGTATGTTTTTCTGAGCGTATCTTCAGTACATAAAGAACTGACTGAACAACTACATATTTTATTACAAACAATGAATAATTATTCTTGGTTAACTGGATCTTGTGGAAAAATCATTTATAGTTATGATACTTATAATTACTTTAATATTTATAGTTTTTAGTAGGATATTTCAATGTGGCACCACTAGTTCTTTTTTTTGTCTGTTCCATCTTATCCAACCTCAGAAGAACAAATTATCGTGATGCTTATCGTGTATCGATGTCTTGAAGTATTGTTATATATTTCTGACTTATTTTCCATGCCTAATCTGAAACTTTTGTATTTTTGCTTGTGACTAATTGTTTTTTCTTCTCTCCACTCTGTTTGTATTTACAAACATGAGACTGAACAGTAATTTATCTCGATTTATTATATATTATATATCTAGATTTATAACATACTATGTCATGTTATTCAGCAATAACACTGAAACCAATGCACACTGGCTAAATTATCCTTAAGTTGTAGGAGTAAGGATTAAAGGTCTGGACCCTGGGCATTTAAGAATTGAAAATTCTTTTTTTATGCATTCTTCACAGACTTTCTGCCAGTATGCTGAGGATGGTGAAAGTATAATTACTAAGAATGATCTGAGGAATATCCTTTACAAATACTTCTTGCCCATCACTCCAAGAGAATTTGAGAAAATATGGGCAAGGTAAAGAACACGGTGTACTTACTAGTATGTGTAATGCTTCTTTATAGATGTCTGAACATTGGGCCTCATTCATCAGCCATTCTTAGGAAGAAATTTCTTCTTAAACCCATTCACTCAGTTTTTCTGATGATTTTGACATTCACCAATAGTTTCTTATTTGGGATTTGTTCTTAGGTAAAAACAGAATCTATGCACGCTCAAGAGCACAAAAGGGCGAATAATTCTGCGGTTTAAGAGCATATCATGTACCTGACATAGACTTTTTCTTAGAACCTTTCTGAAAAACAAATTTAGGAAAAAACGTAAGAAGATAATGGTGAATGAGGCTCATTGACATCATGCCTTTAGAAAGTGATTCAGGATCAATACCAGATTTTTGCTCATAAATAGAAGAGTCAAGACAGATGTAAATATAGTTGTTCCCATGTGCCTTATATCTGCTAGGTATGATGAGGATGGGAAAGGATATGTGACTCAGATAGAGTTCCTGGACAAATTGAATATCATACCGAATGAGTTTACACAGCCAGAGAGTCCAATAGACAAGCCCACAAACAGAACAGCCTGTACGACCCCCCTCACAGAGACCACACTGCAAAAGTTAAGGTGAGTAACATACATAGGAATGAAGCATCTACTTAGTCCCAAGAGAATCACAACCTAATTCTAATTTTAGTAATAAAAATTATTAATAATCCAACCTAATTCTAATTTTGAGGAAGTTTAGCTTTATCTTCAGTTTGTTTAAGCATTATTTACTTATTATTTCTTATTTTCTACTTATTTGTATCATGTACTGTCTTCACTGGCAAATATACAAATAAATATATTTTTTTCTTTCTTTGTAGGGATTGGTTAAAGCTCAGCTTGGAAGATGTGAGCAATAGCCTGGTGGCAATGAATAAGAGTAGAGATGGTGATGTGACAGTGACGGACCTGCTATCTCTTTTAAACAGTCATGGTTTCCAGATAGAAGAATGCCAGTTACTGCATCTAATCAACAAGTATTACAAACATCCACAAAAATTATCATATACACACACCTTTCAAACAACCTGATTGGTTCCTGGTACACTTATACTTTGGAGTAGTTTAGGAGTTCAGCAAGACACAGATGAAAACATGATTTAGTTGAAACTGTTCCCTGCATCTATGCCCTTGTATAAGTCTTGTTCCTCTCCTGTTCCTTTCTTCTGCTTCTCCTCAGTCTAGGAGTTAATGTCTACCATAGTAAGCTGTCTTACCTTGATTTTCTTGAGCGTCTTGCTGGTCCTGCAGCTGTAATGGCATCTCCCCGCAGCCAAACCAGAGGGTCTCCTACACCAAGAGAAGATGTTGGAGAACTCAGCCCTGAAAGAGCTTTACAGAGGGTCAGAGAGCTGGTCACCACCTCCTCATACACTCTCTCCAAGGTAATGAGCAGCAGGTGGTCTTACTGGGATAACTGATTTAATTAACCATCAGATTCTCAGGTTACACTGTAAAAATTTTAAACAGGAAGTTTGGTGCATTGTTTTATCATCTGTTTTCCACTACTGTGTATATAGTTCCTCCAATCGCATTTGAATTGTACTAAAATGAACAAACAGAATTGTGATGTGGTAACCAAAAATCTCTTTTCTGATGTTTTGGTGACCTCAGGCATTTACAGCATTTGATAAAACTAAAAATGGCATGATAGCTCAGCCTGAATTTCGGCGGGTGCTGGACCATTTCTGCATCAGGCTCTCTGATGTGCAATACAAGAAGCTTCTGGCTAAACTTTCAGTCACAGATGGAGAAGAAACCAGGGTAGATTGGAAGCAGTTTCTGCAAACCTTCAACCTTTGCAATCAAGAGGTGAATTGGATGAGTGGATGGATGGATGGATGGATGGATGGATGGATGGATGGATGGATGGATGGATGGACTTTCCCCAAGAGGAAAAGCAGTAGCTGATCAACAGATGATATACACATATAATTTATTAGAGACTATTATATTGTTGATTAAATTATTAAAGGCCAGAACTGTCAGTTACTATGAATAGCATACTAAACTACTGTATGTTGCACAGTGTTTGTCCTGTTATGTCAAGTTATAATCATTTTGTTGCTTCTTTAAAGACATCCGAAGAATGGCTAGAGAAGGTCCAGAAGATGCGCTTCCCTAACCAGGCCCATCCTCTGCCAATCGGTGATATATTGCAGAGGATTCAAGAAGTAGTCACTGCTCGTTTTCACACCATAACCAAGGAAATAGAGGACCTGGACTATGCCAGCATAAATGCCATTTCAAAAGAGCACTTCAAGGTCATCTGTGACCACCACTTTATGAGACTTACTGTTGATCAGGTAAGTAATTGTGTAAGATAGGTGCAACTAAATCTAAATTTAAAAGCTTTACCAAGTCATCAGCCCTTCTTATTCTTCCTATGAGTCATAAACAATTTATTCTTTGCCAGTTTGAAATGCTGTGGAAAATGTTGCCTGTCAATTCACATGGCCGCCTGGATTACCATGAGTTCCTGAAGAAGTTCAGTGAAGAAATGAAAGAGAAAGAAAAGCCTGGAGTATCACCTTCCCCAGACCATTTAATCCCATCACCTGCTGCTCTGCCACAGTGCCCTAAGTCTGCATCCTGCATCCTTGAACGAAGCAAGGTGCTGTATACGTTTATACGTTTATACCTGTCTATGCCTATACTTTTTCTGTTAACCCCTTCAACTCACATGCTATACTATAAGTACATGCATTTCATGGTATGCACCAAATAATTTGTTGTACTTGCTGAATTATAAGCCCTAAGATTACTAAATAATCAAAGCTGTGCCTAACAATATGGCAACATGTATTTGTACACAAATCATGACATAAATGTAAGTTTTGTTTGTTTGTTTTTTTAATTTAAAGATTTTTGTATGTGTTCCATATAAACCCAGTCATTAACTCCAGAGCAGCCCAAGCGTCCCTCCACAGTATGTGGTAGGATTTCGGTGCCGTTGGAACCCGAAGCTGTGGAGCAGAGGTTGCGCTCCCAGATCCGCGTCTGTTGGAGGAGGGTTCAGAGGAGGTGTAGGGAGGCCGATCCTGGCAGAACTGGAGAGATCGACAAAAAGGCTTTCTTAGGTATGGATAATAATTGTTAAAAGAAAACCAGTATAATACTGTGTAATTTTAATGACTGTTAATCAAATAAAATGGACTACCATTCCAGCACGTTGTCCTTTACAGGATTACTATGTTGTCTACACTGCAAATAAGCCAGAGTTTAAGAGTTTACCATCAAATGAGTAATATGATATAATACAATGTCTTAACGCTTGTAGACTCAATGTTTTAGTATAAATTAGTGGTCTCAATGTTACTGGTTACAGAGTTGATGTTTGCTCATATGAACGTTTCCCACAGACATACTGGAGAGTCTCCATATTGACCTGACACAGCCTCAGTTTGAACAACTGTCTGAGAAGTATAACATCAGCAAAAATGGACACGTCTGCTACTCAGAATTTCTGCAGCACTTTGTGCTCATGCTCAGACCTCAGACCAACACCAGCACTGGCAGATGCAAACTGAACCTGCCCAGAACACCAGTGAGGTTTCTGCACTCATTACTGAGCTGTGAATGATTGTAGCACTCTTTCACATTACTGAATTTACTTGGCTCTCATATGTTATAAAAGATACTATATAGAAGTTTAGACTTCCAGTAAAGCACTCATAAAGTGCAATGCTTTTTCAAAGTGTCTGCATAATTCAAGCTTTGACACAACGTCATTCAGGTTTGATGTGAAATGGTTCACTGTAAAGAAATGTACTAACTTGGGTTTAATTACACTGGTGGTGATTGGAACCAGGGGTCACAATATAGCCATTTTATTTGCTATCCAAAATGACCAGTGAACCTACACTTGTCTTCTGTGTTATTATACTGTATGTAATGTTGATGATGTGAACGTAGCCTAGGATGGCTGTGAACCATTCTGGCTGAGTAAGTTTCTCTAGAATGGGGCATTTGGCATCAAACCACTCTGAAGGACTTTGTTTACATCTTAAGCTACATTCACATTTCAAGCTTTAATGCTCAGTTCTGATTTTTTTGCTCAGATCTGATCTTTTTAACTCTGTGGTTCATTTTTGTTCGGGTAAGTGACTCAAATCTGTCACTGTGAACAAACCTGTGTCCTGAAACAATCTGCTTGCACACATCCTCATCAGCAACATCACATGAATGAACCACATGAGTCATGAACAACAAACAAATTAACCAGCAGAACAAGCCTTCTTTGCATTATTAGAACAAAATGAAGGCAAAAAGATCAGATGCTTTTGTAGTGTTTACTGGCTGTAACTTCAATTTAGATGCTGCTGCCACATTTACACTGAATGTTGGAGCATGAGCAGCGAAAAACCGCTCATGAATTCTGATCTGGCCTTTCTTACTAATGTCACATGGCCACAAATGGGATATGTATCTGATCTAGGGCCACATATGGAAGGAGCTCAAATCTGAGAAGATCAGATTTGTGTATCAACACACCTCTGAAAAATCTGACCTGTGTCAAATTAAGGTAAAAAATTGGATTTGTGCCACGTTAGCCTAGTAATGTGAACATAGCCTTAATAATTGAGTTGTGCAGAAATTTTGAGAAATCAGTGGAATTCCCCTTGAATTACTTGATCGCTTTCAGAGATGACTGCATTGCTAGAAACAGTGGTTCAGTGGTAGAATGAAAAGGACAATGACAGCAATCTTTAAGGTGACTACGTTACTCAGCATGCTTTATGTCTCTGTCGCTCTTCCTCAGATGAGTGCTGGGCCCCTAAGCAGGCTGGGTGTGGATGCCTTGCTCAGGCTGTTTGGTCCTATCCAGCTCAACTGGAGGACCATGAGACGGACGTTTGTCTCCTATGACAAAGAGCGTACAGGGAAGATTTCTGTACAGGACTTCAGAAAGGTGAATAATATTTGCTAACTTTGTTGCCATCAGACTTGCTCTTGATGACAGTGTTCCTGATGTGATCATGACACATTCCAAATTTTGGGAAACATGGCATGAGTGTCTAGGACTTAATGATTTATGAATAATCAAACATTTAATGTATTTTTTACCTCCTTATCAAGATAGACCTTTAATTCATATTAAACACAGTTCATGATACTGTAACATTTAAAATAGAAAATTCTGGTTCTTCTGTTATTTTTTAATTCCATTCCTAATGCAGTCTTTAAATCTTTTTTTTTTTTGGGGGGGTCACAGTGTGTCAATAAAATCATGTTTCACTTTCCGTACCACCACCTACCTCAGAAATACTCTCTGTTATAGCACAGAAGGAGAGTGTGTTTCTGATTCATGTTCATCATTCTGAGTGGAACATCTTTGTTGAAGTGCTCATAAAACTACTACATTAAGTGTTTGTTATCTCCACAGGTTATGAGACAGTACAACGTAAATATTTCAGAAGAAGATTTCTTTCATCTTACATCTTTCTTGGACAAGAACATCTCTGGAAAAATTTCATACAATGAATTTCTAAGCATTTTCCAAAAATGAGTGCCTTGTCATCACATTTCTTCTATTAAATAAAATCCATGAAATATTAAATGAAATGGATAAAAGAGCAACATATGTTTCCTTTCTAACCAGTTCTTACCAGGTACAACTAATTAATTATAGGAAAAACTAATTAAATCGATAGGAAACTGCCTGTCAGCCTGAGTCAGCCTGAAAGACAGCTTGTCATTGTCAAAATGACACAGAGAAGAGCCAAACAGTGAGTGATCTCTTCTCCTTTACACTGCACACAGTAACACTAGTAGTTGTTTCAGCAACTAAAATGTTCTGTGAGGTGTGTAAAAAAATTACAGTTTAAATTGCAGAGGGGCTTGTTTTATGAATCTGCTATAAATATTTCACTGATTTTACAAAATTTTCAGCATAATTCAATTATTGTAAAAGAAAATGTAAAAAAGTCATTCTGAACAGTTTGATGCTCTATTTTTGAGAAAAGTCAGAATTGTGTACAGTGGTGGAACCAGACATCTGAAGAGCTTAATGCTACTGAAAGCTTCCTCAAAGAAAGTTACTAAATGAAATAGTTATGAATATGCTACATGATGCCTGAAAACATTGTTTTACGATAGGTTTAAGATCAGGTTACAGACTAAAGTGTCTTTTCACATTTTTCTTTGGGGAGAGGTACATGTTGGGTGTTACAAGGCAAAATAGTCCTTATTTTTTCAGATTTATCACTATTTAATCATTATCAACGTTTTATATGTATACATATATACATATATATATACATATACGTACATATATATATATATATATATATATATATATATATATATATATATATATATATATATAAATATACACACACACACACACACACACACACTCATACTCAGAAAACACATGTAGGTTCATTGGTGGTTTTGGAGAGTAAATACAATGGCTATATTTGTGTTGTAGACATTGCAACACCTGGTTCTTATCACCACCACTGGATTTGGTAAGTTCCTCTGCAATTAACCATTTCACATCAAATCACTCTGAAGGGCCTTGTTTACATTTCAGTCACTGAAGTATGCAGAACTTTTAAAAAAGTTGGTAGAGTTCCCCTTTAAGATTATGTCATGTTCAAAGTCAACAGTTATATAGCGTCTCTGTTGCATAACTTATTTTAGGCATCGTCAACAGGAGTGACCTTTCACTTCATTTGTAGCAAAGCTGCAGATATTCAGGTGTCCTGACTCAGTGTGAGACACAAGAAACATGCTTAACTCGAATAAAGAGTGGACCATCTCTTTTTCTGGCTGTGGTTTTTTGAGCATATATTATTTGGGAGTGTATGTCTGCCTGTTGGAGCGGGCACAGGACCTGATTGAAAGGACAACAAAGATTTGTGGGGCTTCATCGGGAGCACTGATAGGAGCAATGATAGCATGCCAACTATCACCAGGTAAGTAATGTCCTTCTTTTTCTTTTTAATTATAACCTCATGAACTGCAAAGTTGAGTATGTGGGTGGTTACATATTATATTTATACTGGATAATCAGTCTTAATATTAATGACTGAATAATAGGCCTACAGTTAAACTTAGGAGTTAGAAGTTCTTAGATTTGTTCAAAATATTATAAAGGTGTTTGAGAGACGTTTAACAGGGAACAAACTCCTCAGTAGATCCAGTATATTTACCTTATAATGGGAGCACTGTTAAACGGTAGCATTTCTTTGCTCATCATTGTTGATTCAGCTATTTAATGGTTTAAAGGGGAATGCCACCAATTTCTCTAGATTTCTGCATATTTAAATGGTCAATATGTAAACAAAGTCATTCAGAGTGATTTATTGTGAAATGCTCCATTCCAGAGAAATGATTAGTCAGAATCGTTCAAAGTGGTGGTGATAGGAACCAGATGTCCACCTATGAAAGCTCCCTCACAAAAAGTTATCACATGAAACAGTTAAGAACTGAGACACTGGTTTTTGGCAGCTTTGAGATTTTTTCCCAAAGACAATAGTGATTGAACTATGTAGAAATTTTGAAAATTCGATGGAATTCCCCTTTCAGGACCCAACACTCTTAAAAATAAATGTTCCAATGGGTTCTTTGTATTACCGATTTTGGTTCCCTAAAGAACTATTTTTGTAAATGAGGTATGTGACCGAGATTTTTTTTAAGCTTAAAGAACCTTTGCATAATGTAAATATTCTGAACTAAAGGTTTCCTAAATGTCCAAGAACCAACTAGGAACCCTTAATTTTAAGAGTGTATTGTTAAATAAATAAAAAGCATAACAAGCACCACAACCAGATGGAAGTAAGAATGTTCTGATGAATGGAGCTGAATGGTTCTGATGAATGGATCTTTCACTGTGAAGCAAAGTGCTGTAAAAATCTGATGGAACTTTCCAAAGAGGCTCGGAAGGGCACACTAGGCTCCATGCATCCATCCTTCAACTTACTGAAGTTAACTAGGAAGCTCCTGGTCCAGGAGCTGCCCAGTAACGCTCACCACATGGCCAGTGGGAGACTGTGTGTGTCACTAACACGTGTTTCAGACGGACAGAATGTGCTGGTGTCTGAGTTTGCAAGCAAAAATGACCTCATCCAGGTGAATGCAACTACCTCACAGAGAGATCTGACCTGAACAATGGATCAGGTCTACAGTACCAGTCAAAGGTCTAGACACACTTGACAAAATGTGTTTTTCATTACCTGAAAACATTTTCCAATTATATGAGGATCTGCCCACCTGCTTACGAGAACTAAGACTTTCACACATCTTCATTTAACCTTCCATAAGTAAAGATTCATTGTGTATTATTTCATCGTGGTGTCTTCATAATTATTCTAAAGTGAAGAAGACAGTAAAAACAGAAAGAAAAACCCATCTGCGCTGTGGAGTCTAAACTTTTCACTGGTACTCTAAATAAGACAATGAGTATTACAGTATACTGTAAATCTTTGCTTCTTCTTGTTTTAATGTTTAACCTGTATCTGTGTGGCTTTTTCCTAGGCTCTAATTTGCAGCTGCTTTTTCCCACTTTACTGTGGAGTAGTGCCACCAAGTTATCATGGTACTGTAAGTAGTAGAAAAAATAAAACACCTCCATATAATTCGGTGAAATGTGTACTGCATTTGTAAAGATCTCTAAATTCACATCAAAAACGGTGCAAAACTGTACCTTTCAGGGTCCATCAGTTCCCTGATGTGGCAGCCTTAAGGGTACATCTTCAGTACCCTTTGTTAGGGAACATAACTCCACCACATTGCAATTGCAATTATTTATTATTATGTAATTATTAAGCGCATTTACTTCATAGAACCTGTCTTGGCTCTAGGATTTTAATCTTATGTTTGCATTTTTAAAACTTATTTGGCAGAGGGGGGTATGAACCAAAACCTACTATCTCTGAGTGAACTTTACTCCTATGGGTTGTTTACTTGTCGTCTCCTGTCTCTCGACGTTTTCTTCTTTTTCAGCGCTATGTGGACGGAGCCCTGAGTAATAACCTACCTTATTTCAGTCTGAGGAACACCATCACTGTCTCGATATTTTCTGGAGAAAGCGATATCTGTCCTTATGATTATCCATTTTACTTCCATGAAGTACGACATAGCAATGTTAGCATCCAGGTCAACTTTGCTAATGTACAACGCGTCATCCAGGCCTTCTTCCCTCCAGAAGCTGAGGTAAACTTACCCTTACAGCCAGTTTATGAATAATGGATGTGTTTGAGGTAACAGAACAAAGTGAAGTTTAGTTATGGATCTTTTAATGGCTGTACAGCCTACAAGCAGTGAAAACACTGAGTTTTTTTATAGGTTATGGCAGAGTTCTGTGAAAATGGATACAAAGATGCTCTAACTTTTCTGAAAGAAAACGGTAAGAGCATTTTACATATAGCAAAATGCTCATATATATATATATATATATATATATATATATATATATATATACACACACTCACACACACACACACACACACACACACTCACCAGCCACTTTATTAGATACACCTGTTCAGTTGCTTGTTAATACAAATCAGTCAATCACATGGCCACAACTCAATTCATTAATGTATTGGATGGAACGGGAGATTCGTATCATAGATGTGCAGCCAACAAATCTGCAGCAACTACGTGATGCTATCATGTCAATATGGACCAAAATCTCTGAGGAATGTTTCCAACACCAAGGTTGAAAGTATGCCACGAAGAATTAAGGCAGTTCTGAAGGCAAAAGGGGTCCAAACTTTTACTAGCAAGTTTATTACCTAATAGTGTACCTAATAAAGTGGCCGGTAAGTGTAGTTCTCCCATTTTGTGCTTACTGAAGCGTGATACTGTCTTGGGTTTCAGATTTGCTAGAAATAGACTCACCCAGGACTGATCTAATAACAACTCACAAGCAAGACAAATCATTCAGTCACTACAATGTACACAACCAGTCAGTGGTGGACACAGACCAAGATAGGCACACACAGTATGGATCAAAGAGGAGACAGAACTGTCAGCTGGATAATCATGAGGCTGGCCTGCTTCCTGAGCCCATAAAAAAAGGTATTTGAGTGCATAAAATGACTGAAAATTGTTTACTGGTGAGAGACATAACCACAAAGATTATAAATCTACTGCTATTCCTTAGTTATCTCTGAGGCCAGAACAAAGAAACGAAGATGGATGGCTGAACTTTTTGTAGTGAAGTTGGTCACATCCATACTGATGCTGTGTCTTCTGCCTGTTGAAACAGTCTACTTCACACTTCTGAAGTAAGGCCTCTGCTTTATAACCATCAATAACCATCTTATGAGATCTTAGGCAAGGGGTGCCCGATCCTAGTCCTGGAGATCTACCATCCTGCAGAGTTTAGCTCCAACCCTAATTTAACACACCTGAACCAGGTAACGAAGGTCTTTAGGAGCATCTGAGGTGAGCTGGATTTGAATTCTCCAGGATGGTAGATCTCCAGGACCAGGATTGGGCACTCTGGTCTAATGCCATATTTTTCAAGTTAGCCAACTCGCAAGTATGTCTGTAACAATGACCATCAATCAGATTTGCTTACTGGACGCCGGAGATAGCGTCTGATCTGCGGTGGCTATGGGACCTGACCATGCAGATGACTGGACTGGTGTGGCGACAACTATGCTCTAAAGGTTTGTACATGCAAAAATATATAATGTGTTGAAAGGATGATTACAGAGCCCCAGAACGGATGTGGTGTAATTTTTTTTTTTAACCTGGTAAATTTGTCCCTTTCAAATAGACATAGCTAAATGTAGGCTGCCAGATATAATTAGCTATAAATTATATGAAAACTTTCATAAAGTCCCAGCTGCTGCATGAGGTGGTGAAACTGTCTGTGCTCCTTCACTTTTCTAATATTGAAAGTAACCCACCCAATGGAATCACTTATCCGTTTTGCGAGGTGCAAAGTTTTTGACTTAAACTTGAAGACACTTTGTCCGCTTGCTCATTTTTGTTGCAGGTGTGTACAGACTTAATGCAAAAACATGTATTGCATAGAGAACAATGTAAGCCTTACAGTATCTAGCAAATGCAGCCTACATTTAGCTATATCTCTTTGAAAGGGACAAATTGGTAAATTATTATAATTTATTATATATTATAATTATTATTATAAGCTTTTATAGTTGAACAAATAAACGTATCTTCTCACCTTTAAGTCACTGCATTTGAGAGCATGAAATTGCCCAAAATCTCTTGATCTGCTGAAGTACTGCAGAAAGTTGTTGACCTCTGCACACTCTGACCTCAGCATCCGATGACCCCACCCTGTCATTTTACGTGGCCTACCACTTTGTGGCTGAGTTGCTGTCGTTCCCAATCACTTACACTTTGTTATAATACCACTGACAGTTGACTGTGGAATATTTAGTAGCAAGGAAATCTCACAACTGGACCTATCACGGTACCATGCTGGAATTCACATGACCATGCTGGAATTCACTGAGCTCCTGAGAGCGACCCATTCTTTCACATATGTTTGTAGAAGCAGTCTGCAGGCCTAGGTGCTTGGTTTTATACACCTGTGGCCATGGAAGTGATTAGAACACCTGAAATCAATGATTTGGATGGGTGAGTGAATACTTTTGGCAATATAGTGTACATATGGAATCAGGCGCATAATAGAATTTCGCCCCCGCCCCCAAAAAAAAATCCATGTCCCTTCAGGTTCTCCATAGATGACAACTGTGAATAGCTTGACGTTTTAACATGGCTGATTTCAATCAACATTACTTTTTGTTGAATTTCTCTTTCAGAGAAACACATCTGAAGGTCACAACTGTACATCCATTATAATGATTTAAGAAGATCTTTTATAATAAAGTTTCAGCCTGAATCACTTGTCAGATATGCTTCTGAAATGCAAATGTATGAAAAAAATTAACAAAAAAGCTAATGAGCACTACGTTAACGCTTACATGCAACAGAGAACTGATTAACTGTGCTAAAGATGGACATATCCTTCTTAATAAGTTAAATGAAATGCAGTTTTAATAAAGAGGAAAAACAAAGAAAAAAACATTAATAATTTTCACAAGAGTAACAAAATAGCACCAATAGTGTTTCACATAAACAGTAAAAGCACAGTACGTTGAGCATTTGCAATCTTAAAATTCACACTGCATCAGGTGTCTTAATATTGTTGGTTTACAGTACTTTGAGAAGGCTGAGTGGTTCTCTGACACTTGATCAATTCTTTGCCTCAATACCAGCGATACCAGTAATTAAAGTCCTCTTCTAAAAATGTACCCTTATATTAGTATTGGTGGCACCATTGTTTTGATCATTTCATCTGTGCTACTTGCTCAATCACACTTTATCCCTGTAGGTGAAAAAGAGTGCTGTTATTCATAATCCTGTGTTCCCATATCACATATACGCAGAGCAGAATGTGTGCAAACATTTTGCACAAGCAAAAAAAAGGAATATCCAAACTAATTACACACTGTCCTCGCATAATAAAATCAACTATCAGTCCCTGATATCACAAAGCATAAAAACTTCAGCAGTGCTCATCATGAAACACTAAACAAGGGTGACCAAAATGTTTGACATAAAATTAAAATACAAAACAGTTCCATAGAAATACTACTTCCTAAAATGTCTACTTCAAATTCATTGAAAAAAAAATTGTTATAATTATGCATCTCTTCTTAGACGAAGAGTATTTCATGCTAACGGTCTTCAGTTGAAAGACTGAGGTACAGTTTCTTTATAAAAGGAGCAGCAACTGATTCTCCTTGTGTGTAAACTCAAGCAGCCGCCTCCATTATTTAAACCATTCTTCCGATCCAGGTCTGCTGAGCGAGTTATACACGAAGCAACTGTAGTTGTTTTCTATGTCTAATGTAACAAACTTTGTAATAAGTCAGCAGGAAGAGTTGGTGGATTCCTTGAAGACTCATGAACTGGATGAAGCTGGTGAGAGGCACTGCATCTGAGCTGAGGATGAACACAGGAGCTCTGTCTATAAGGCTGCACATGAAGTCTCTAACCAAGGCTCATACAGCCCCGGGCTGAGCTTGCGTAGAGCTGCTGATGTCTGGAATCTTGTCAGTGAACAATTCGTTCATCCACTGGCCCTCTGGAACCTGGCCCATTGTGTTAGGATTTCTAGGGTCTTTTTCTGCTGTTTCTGGAAATAAAGATGGAAGAATGGTCAACTTTACAATGACAACACTCATTTAAACCTTAAGCTCTTGAACCTTAAGCTTATTATCCGGTTATTACTCTCAACAAGTTACTTATTGTTCAATTAATTACTTATTACTAATCATTTATTAATTCCTAAGTAACTTCTATAAACTATGTGTTATATTCATTACTATAGCACAAATATGTATATTGTTTAGTAATCTTTGAAGACTGAGACAAGTAAATTCCACAGGGCTTAAACACAAACAACTGTACAGAACTCTGTAACGAACCTGTCACTCCAGAAGAGAAGGCACAGTGGCCATTACTTTGGCCTTCCTCGAATCCAGGTTCGCCGTATGCGCCTCCGTAGGCAGCCTCGTAGCCAGGATCATACTGCTCCTCCTTAATGGCCATCCTCTTGGCATCCTCTGTGGAAACAAGAACACAGAATTTAAAAAATAGCATAGTTCAGTAGCTCACATTACAATTGTAATCTGGAACAAAAAGATTTAATGTAGTGAATGAACAAAGAACTCTCCAGCACTGCTCCAAATCTGGTTCCTCACCTTTGGCCAGGCCAAGGTCAAAGGTGTAATTGACTTCCTCCACCTCTTTGGGCCTGGCTAATCCCTTCAGCTGGTCTCTGAGCTCTCTGAGCTTGATGTAGAAATGCACTTTATCCTGAGCTCGAGGGAACTGGGCACAACGGGCACTTGAAGAAGGCATCAGGTACAATGCCTAAAGATCCACAGTGGATAAGTCACATGTTATCGCTGTTGCTAAGAACTGGTCATGATAATATACATTATTTACACTGACACACATTAAAATCATAAGTAATCTGATTACATTTCGAGGCCAGTAACCACTATCTACCACTGAACAGAGAATATGGATTACACCACTTGGAAGACTAAAGGTCCAGGCAGGAATAGCCCTGCTTTACCGATAAGAGTCCTTGAGCAAGATTCTTAAGACCATTATATGCAAGACCATTGTATCCTGCTCTGTATAAAGTGGAAATTTGTAAATGTCCTACCGTGTCTGAGTCTGGAATCCTGTGAGGCTGCAAGCCAAATTCCAAGGTTTTTGGTTTTTTCCCAAATAGCTCTCTACAGAACATCTCGTAAATACCTGCAGTAGATTGTAAATGTTAGGACTGTATTTCTCAACACATCTACCTAAAAATATATTTTCATTCATTAGATACCTACATTTTCCATTGAAAACTGCTATGAGTGGCTTGAACTTCTTAATCTTCTCCACTAAAATTTTGCCACCCTCTCGAAGCTCTTTACTGTAGAGGCAAAAAAACAGCTCTTGGAAAAGGGGCCACAATATACATATTAAAGAAGAGTGGCTGAGTAGTTGTCTAACCTTGAGAGATCTTTGCTTCCTGGTGTCGCTCTGGCTACCATGTTTGTAAAGCCAATGCTGTATTTCTCAGGGAGAGTCTGGTCATGCATATGGTTTAGTAGCTGTTCAGTGAACCCAGACAGGAACAAACACTTCCCTTCAAGACAGAATATCATACCGACAAAGTAACAAATTGTCAAAGACTATGGCAATTAAACTGAACTAACTGAAAACTTTGAGACTATCAAATAGTACTACATGCAACTCACAAAAGTGGTTTCCAGGTCCAGGGAACCATCTTCCAATATATGCCGCCATTAACCCTGGATTAATTCCAATCTGTTCAGGGAAAAAACAACTTACAGTGAAATATATGACAGATAGGTCATGACTGACCTCAGCATTTTCATTTATTTCATAATTTCACACAAAAACACTACAAATATACTTACAATTACATAATCCAAGTTGTAGGTAAGAATATCCGGGAGTGTCTTTTTCATAACCTCCTCCTCTGTCATGCCCTTGAAGCGATCTACTTTCCTTTTAACTTTCTTGAACGTTTCATCAATCTTCTCTTGTGTTCCTTCAGCAAGCTGGCCATCTTTGTCCACCTTGGCTTTCTTAGGCTTCGGCCCAGGTTTAGCTTTAGGCTCAGATTTAGCTTTGGGCTCCGCTTTGGCCTTGGGCTCTGCTTTGGCCTTGGGCGCTGCTTTGGCCTTGGGCTCCTTGTTTGCTGGCCTACCCCTCTTCCCTTTGGCAGGAGCTGTGGGTTCAAATAAGTACATTATTGCATTTTCTCAAACAAGCCAAATGTCTTCAGCTGACATCCATTCATCCACCTCCTCAAAATGAAGAAAATTAGCAAAATGAAAGGCTTAAAATGTGAAATGAAATGTAACGCACTGATGAACCAAGATAAATATTTAAAAACTTTACCATCACAGCGCAGAGTGTCTGACCACCTTTGGCATCTTTATCAATACAGAAAGGTTATGACCATATAGCAGCAGTAGTAGCAAGATCATTCTCATGATTCCTAGATGTGACTATGTGAAGTGTGACACAAATTAATCAGTGACTTAACGCAATGTGGGGACAACAATGTAAATTTGTGTAGCAGTGTAAATTATTTGGCTAGCTTTTGTGTACCTTGCTGCGGAGCACCAGGCTCCAGCTGGGCAGGAATCTGTTCCTGTACAGGCATCTGTGTCATGACCCCTTCCTCCCTGGATCCCTCCATGTATTGGGTGGCATTACCATTAGCCATATAAGAGTACTGAGCGTGAAGTGCCTGGAGATGCTGCTGAGCTGACTGAACCCTAGGAAAAGATGCAAAAGAGAAACTAAAGCAGTTCATTTTTTTTACCTTATCCCTCCTGTACTTTAACTATGCAGGCATAACCCTGATATGAAGCAGTTAAAGTAGCCTGTATCTTCAGAAACCGGAAAAACTGCAAAACAATACTCACAATGTATGCGAATTGGCATGAAAAACAAACAAAACACAAGCCCAGAAAATAAAACTAAAGCCTCATTGTCAAATTATTCAGCACAATTAGCGTTACTAAATTAAAATCTGACACATCATAGCCTGGTTAGTAACATTCAAGATGCGCAGAGCGCACAGCGCTCCATCCAAACGAGTTAGAAATTCGGATAGAAACAAAGTGAAATCCTGGCGCCATTTGATGACAAAGGGGGGAAAACTCACCAGTGTTGGACATAATCCGAGGGGGCATGGGGCAAAGATCCGTAACTCCTTTCATCCATCTTTAGGGTACTTAGTGATAAACCAACATTCATATTTATTTAAACAGTTAGCATTATCAGTGGTACCTACAGTTAAATCATGGAGAATGTTTCTAACCAGACTATTTGGTTAGCAGGTGCCACTTATACTGCCTGCTTTTTGTCACCACAAACTGACAGTTTATAACCAACTTTATTACCGTTAAATACATCTTCTATAACTGACAAAACAGTTAGCTAGTTTACACTTTAACCACAGCTTTATTAAGGCTAATTTAGCAGCTACACATAAAAATGTGCAAATACTTCAGCTAGCTTTGCGTTAGCTTGGTTCCTTTTACCATTTAACTCGTCCACCGTAAGCTAAGTTTACTTTAAATGATCGACAAACCATGGGGTTTAAAACATAATTCATATATTTTATTATTTTGTTATTTTTTTAAGCATATTAGAACATATAACGTTACTTGAGAAATGCCTTTGCTCTTATCTCAAGCTAACATCGACGGATACAGCTAGCCAACAAGCTAACGTTAGCCACCTATAGAATGAATGGACGTCAGCTAGCTGTGTTAGCTCGCTTAATAGGATATCAAATATCACCAGAGTAGTGCCATTGGATAATAATAAACGTTTAATGGCCAGTAAAGTAATACATACCGTTATGATTTCAACCGAAAACGATACTAATCCAGTAAAATTATATTTTTAATCCTTGCAAAACAAATCCTGATGACGGCAACAAAGACCCGCACACAGCAGAAGAGCAACTTGGCACTGGAATGTACCAATGAGAGATTATGGGGGGGGGGTTGGAGGATCAACGTATTTCAGATTTGTGCAACTATATTCTATTGGTTGTCAGTCGCTCTCCACCACACATTTTGTAATAAACTTAACTATTACCCACATAATAAAACTCACACATGCTTAAAGTCTTTACACTTGACTGTTTTTAAAATGATTTAATGTTTTAATACACTACCTTGATTTACAGCCAAAGAGGTTCAACCCAAAAACGATCTTTAGGTTGCCACAGCCATGAACAAAACTCCAAGCCTTACATTTCTCAGACTTCAGCACACATAAAAGGACAAAACAGCAGTAAAACCCCCTCCTGACAGTGACAAATTAAGATTTCAAGATCTTTTATTTGTTTATTTATTTACAGCTCAGCTATGACTTTTTTTTTTTTTTTACAAATGAAACCATTCCATAATGTCATATTCTATCAAGTAATTACACAATAAATATAAAAAAGTATGTACAATACTAGTGTACATGTAAAACATTGTAGAAAAACTTAAAACCCTTACATTTAATTCTGCATTCACATGCATAGGTATAAGTCAAGGGACACTTGAAATAACGACACATTTTAAATCAGCCTTCTCAATTTTTTTGAGTTTGTGAACCGTTCTTTAAATATTTCTCACACACAATCACGCACATGACAACACATTGCAAACCGAGAATAAAACACATAATACCACTCAACTGAGGTAACATTCAGAAAAGGTAAATAAGCACCAACAGGATTCAACATGGCAAAATACTGTGCAAGTTTACAGAATCATGCATGAAACTCATGCATGACCTCTAGTGTAAATATGGTAAAAACAAAATGAATAAAACCCTGAGATCAAAGTTTTGTGTAGGAGAAAAACATATCTTTCGATTCTGAAAGATCAGAGAATAAATGGAACCGCAAGGGTTTGAGTCATTATCTGTAGGAGTACATAACTCATGTAAAAAACCTTTGCTTCTTCACATAGACATTCATAGTACAGAAATGAAGCAACACAGAAAATGCTGACATGATCCAAAATCAAAGTTATGAAGAAAAAAAAAACCTGGATGAAATTCAGGTACATGTTAAACATTTGTATTTGGTCCTCCAATCAGTTTAGACTTAGTTTATAAGGAAAGTTCTTTAATTAGTTACTTCAAGATATCAAGATATCCTATTGTCGCTGGGGCACCTAATATCCGGAATCTGGTCTTCAAACGGCTGTACTGTCCACTGGTTTGACCTAACGTGATCCATAACTGGGGAATATTCTGTATTTGCAGCACCTGTAATAATATGAATTTAATCAAATAAAAAATAAAAAAAAACATAATATACTCAAGAATCTGAAAACCAGCAGGCAGCACCAGTGTAGGCATTCTGAGCTCTCAGTGTACATTTTAGAGTAATTCATTCATTATATTAATGATTAATAATTGCATTTTTCCTTGATAATCTTTGTTTTATCTGGCTTTGATTTTAAAAAGAGCCCATGCAGCCTACATTACATCTTCGTGATCTATTTTCAACAAATTTGTGGTACAATGTGTTTATTAACTTTGCAATAAATGCAGGCTAAAAATGGGTATATCATTACCTCTCTCATTAGGAGGATAGAAGCTGCAGGCCTGATGTGCTCCACTTGTACAGCTTTCCTCATAGCCAGGATCATGCTGCTCTTCTTTGATAGCCACCCTTTTAGCATCCTCTGTAATAAGACCATGCAAAATATACAAGTTGATCTGTTGCCCATAAAGTCAGCCTTTACAAGTTTTAACTTCTGAAAATGAAGGCATATTTATGTTTATGTAACCCAAGCAAATCAAGTTGTGTCACCTTTAGCCATGGCCAAATCAAATGTGTACTGGGTCTCCAGAACCTCTTGGTTCTTCAGCACACCCTTGAGCTGGTTCCTAAGATCCTTCAGCTTAATGTAGAAGTGAACTTTGTCTTGAGCACGAGGGAACTGAGCACAGCGGGGACTGGAGGATGGCATAAGATAACAAACCTGCACAAGTGTACAAAATGTCACATCAGTATTTCATGATATTTAATGATATTGAAATCATTAACAATGTATGCTAATAAGGTCTGAAAGTCATACTGTTTCTGTGTCAGGAACTTTGTAGGGCTGTAGTCCAAATTCTAGGTTCTTGGCTTTCACTCCAAAAATTTCATTACAGAATATTTCATAAATACCTGAAATAAAATATAACTGGTTTACACATGATAAATAGAGCAATAATGTTTCAGGAAGACAGTTGTTGTCTTACTGTTTTACCTTTTCCATTAAATGCTGCTATCCGTGGCCTGTATTTCTGCAGCTTTTCCAGAAGTTGTTTGCCTCCTTCTCTAATTTCTTTACTAAAAAAAAAAAAAAAAAAAAAAAAAGTCTTACTTAGTTTTTATTGACAGCAGGCCCCACCCCCCCCAAAAAAAAAACATCAGCACACTTCTTCTCAATGAAGTTAATCATTCCATAATAAAAGCCATGCAGATTTACATTCTTACAGCATTTTTAATCGGATCCCTAATGAAACAGAGGCTTTCAAACTATGCCTATGAAAATGAATTAGGGCTATTTGCATAACAAACTAATTGTGGAGTCAACTCTGATTCTAGATGACAAGAATCACTGAAGTCCATTCAACAGAAGAGACCAAGAGCAATATATTAATAAGTAACATAGAGTAATATATTCATTATAAACAACTTTAATAAACAAATTGGGACAGTTAGAGTTAGCAAAATTAAAGTTTTTGATTGTGTCCAGCCTGTGGGAGGATGCATATTTAAGACAGGCTGTCAAGAGAGTGACAGCACATTATCTCTCTCTCTCTGTGTGGGTACAGGCAAACTTTAAACACTCTGTGTGGAATCAAGTCTAAGGCTTTGAAGACGACTCTTGATTCCCAAATGCCATGAATTAGAGAACTGATTCTTTTTGGGAAAGCACTCTCAGCCCTAATATGAATGAATGAATTATGAGTGTGCATGTCTTTGATCTGAGGTGCTTTATTTTTAGACGATACTGTACAGTCCTTACTTCGAGAGGTCTTTGCTCCCAGGTGTAGTCCTCTCTACCATATTAGTGAAGCCGATCCCATACTTTTCTGGAAGAGTCTGATCATGCATATAGTTTAACTGCTCATCTGTGAGGCCTGATAAGAACAGGCATTTCCCTACGGAGAGTATATACAGTAATTACAATCAGCAATCAAAAGCAAATTAATTAATTAAATTAAAAAAAAAACAGCACATACAAAAATGGTTCCCAGGATTCGGGTAATGGCGTCCTTTGTATGCTGACATCAGTCCAGGATTGATCCCAATCTACAAAAGTACATAGAATAAGACTAACTGATTCTAAAAATATTTAGAGCATTTGATAACATGGTTACATTAAAGCTACACAACATTAACACTACAATGAACACCAATTAATATATAACCCCAATTCCAAAAACATTGGGACACTGTGTAAAATGTATCATCAGGTTCTGAATGAGTTATTGTTTTTCATGAAACAGTAAAATGTCTCACTTTCAACATCTGATTTGTGTTCTATGTTCTATTGTGAATATCATAGGGGTCTGTGAGATTTGCAAATCATTGCATTCTACTTTTATTTACATTTTACTGGATACTCACTATAAGAATGTCCAGATTGTAGGTGATGATATCTGGCAACTTTCTGGCCATGACTTCTTCCACAGACATGCCATTAAATCTGTCCAGGGTTCTTTTGGCTTTTTTCACAGTCTCTTTGGTATCTGCCTGCTCTTCTCCCTCTTCTAATTTCTGTTTTGGTGGTCTCCCTCGCTTCTTCCCTTGGGTAGGTGTTGATGGAATAGCTACAGTATATATATACACATAAGACAGAGTTTACTCCCTGATCTGATAAAATGTGATGTTATCCATTGATTTAGCGGGTTCTTAGACTGCACCTGTTGGTGGAACAGGCAGCTGGTGGGGTTGATTGATTTGCACTGGATGCTGATCTTTATAAACAGCTAATTCACTCATGATTCTGTCCTCTCCAAGCTCCTGCTGGTGATGAAAACTGTTTACCATCTGGCTATACTGAGGAACCGGCTGTGGCTGAAACTGTTCTGGAATGGAATGGTACCTGAGAAGTGAAGAACCAAAGAGGGACAAATACATAGAGAGAAAGAGTGAGAGAGATATTAAAAGAAAGACTGCTGTTAATCATCTGAAAAAAATTGCTTACTTTGGGTGTACCCAAAAGTCTCAAAAAGGTTCATCATTAAGAGGACTGTCACACGCTGAAAACAATGTAAAATCCTCCCTTTGTTAATGGAAGTCAAATCCCAACTCCACATCAAAAATCCAGAGCCTGGATTCATGAAACCTCTCAGAGTAGAAGTACTGATCTAGGATCTGCTCCTATCTGTAAGGTCATCTGAAATTTGAGAGAACTCTAATCTTAGATCAGCACTACTACATTTCTAAGTTCATGAATACAGGGCCAGGAATACATGATACATTTCCATACAGGCTTACAATCTCATTTCTACACTATTTACCTGCCACATAAAAACATGGTGAATGAAATCAAAAACATACTTATTGTGTTACCTATAAATAAATTCATTTGTGCATATGAAATATCAACAGACCCTTTCATTCTTCTGCAGTTTGGGTTTACTCACCAATGCTGAAAATAATCCATGGGGGCCGTCTGATATTCATACTGCTTTTCTTCCATCTTAACTGGTGGATTTACTTTAATAGATTCATATTTGTATAGATGTTACTCACATGCTTTGATTTGCAATTCTCCCTGTGTTGGGCAATGTTTACATTTTAAAACACCTGACCGTCTGTCTGCCTAGCTGTTTCTCTCTAGCTCTCTATATATTTGTGAAGGGATCCATTTCTCCATAACTATGTAGAAAAATACATCTTTACTTACGTAGTGAGCTTGAAAAATAAGTCACCTTTCATTTTCAACGTTCACAATTTACTATTAGCGATACAGCAAAGAGAACTACGGAGCTAGGTTAACATTAGCGAGCTAAATCAATAAACACATTCTACGTTCATTTAAAACAAATACACGACGAAAGATACACAAGACTCACCTGTTAGAGACAACCTCGTCAGGATCTTCTCAATTAGGAGCTGCAAGGCACAAAATAGGAGAATAAACCGAGCTTCAACCGGCTTCCCTACAAGTACCAATAAGACAAAGCATCGGTGGAATTTTCAAATGAAAAGTCTTTAAAGGTCTTCAAAATGTGGTGTCTAACTTTCGACCATCATGCGCAAGAACTGAAGTAGTATTTATTTAGAATAAATGTACAAGCTTATTTTATTTTGTTATTTAAGCGACACATGCTGGAAAGTAAAACATACAACATAATCTAGAGATTTCTGATCTTCCCAATTTAGCAATGTTGACTTCTGAGAGCCTAACGGAATTTAATAACTCTAGGGGGGAGCTGCCTTTCTGTTCGCTACATATGTATATCCAAAATACTATTTCTGCGTAAAATCAACATTCCTAACATGACTAATGAAATATTATTAAATATAATTATCTATAAAAAGTAACTAGCGTGCAGAAAGTACATTTTAAACTGTACGGTGTTATACATCTCCCCCGCTCTCGGCAATGGAATCGACCGTTTTGCCACCGGACGGCGTGAGGTTTGGACAAATAAGCCAAGTTAACCTCCGGCTCTTCACAGGTTCTTGCTAACGTAGCATTAGCAGTCTGAGGACGCAGGACCCAGGACTCATCAAACTTAATCCCAATAAATAAGAGAGGTTCGTATATGCTTATTTAGTTCTTAGTACATTTAGACTAATTTGTTATTGTTTTATTTGAAAGGCTC
Organism: Pygocentrus nattereri; assembly: GCF_015220715.1. NCBI lineage: Eukaryota > Metazoa > Chordata > Actinopteri > Characiformes > Serrasalmidae > Pygocentrus > Pygocentrus nattereri. The sequence continues at coordinate 9,847,920 of NC_051218.1, forward strand.
TATGCCTGGATGTAAGCATGCTTGCTCATGTTTATGGTTGACTACGCTTGACTGCTGAATGTCATTCCACATGTCTCATGTAACGCCTGGTGCGCCTTATCAGCTCATTATCAGCCCCTCAGGGAGGTGAAATGAGTGTTATAAAACAGGAAAAGCAGGCAAATCTCTAATATGTGAAGGGCACCGAGCCTCCAGGACCAGGGTTGGGAAACACTGGCAATGATGCGATTTGGACGCAGCCTAAATTACGTCACTTTCTACTGTACAAATGAGGTGTCAAATAGGACAACACCATTGTGGTCGATAGTAGTGATGAATGAATACAGTGTGTTAAATGTATTCATTAATGTATTCTGATACAATACCTAATACGTAGCATATTCAGAATACATTCATAATACATCTTCTTAAAGCACATGAAGAACTTTTTTTAGTTGCTATTATTGCTCTTCATATAATTATTGTGTTAATATAATTATTATAACATATATGTTGATGGGTTTAATAAAAAAGAAAAAGCCCACCTGCTTCCGTCCAGTGATGCTCCCATAATCCCCCATGCAGATGTGCAGTACAACACTGATGCTAAACTTCACTATAACTTGCAAACAAGCTCAATAACACTGAGATTAATAACTGATCGTCACATTGGTTTATCAGTCTACTCAGGCTTTAGTAGAGCTCAGTAACACAGATTAATAACTGTTCATCACATTGATTTATCGTTCTACTCAGGCTTTAGCAGAGCTCAGTAACACTGAGAATAATAACTGATCACCACATTGATTTATCAGTCTACTCAGGTTTTAGCGGAGCTCAGTAACACTGAGATTAATAACAGATCATCACATTGTGATGATACAAATATGTATTGATAAAAACACACATTATTTTAAACAGTAACTGTTCTCTTTTTTTTTTTTTTTTTTTTTTTTTTTTTTAAATGCAGTTGCAAAAAAGGTTCCTGTCCATAATCCCTGACCAAAAGATGCCCGCTGGTGTGTCTTGGCCAAGATACCTGAAAATGTTTGGGGCCAGCGTATTGTCCATGTTTGCTGGTGCCGAGGTCGTCCATCGGTATTATCAACCAGATTTGGTAGTACTTCTTGATAGTGCTGCATTTGATTTTATTAGTTTGTTTGTCTTTTTGTTTTTACATATGTTCAAACATATTTTATTACTACATACTTAATTTTATTATTTTTCAGACTATTCCAGAGGTTCCCCCACAGCCTGGAGAACTGCAGACAGAACTTCTTGGGCTGAAAGCAAGGCAGGCAGCCTCAGAGAAACACTGATGTCACTTTTTATATTTAATTGTATATACACACTGAATATTGTATATTGTAAACATTATGCAGACAACTTTTGAATCCACTTGTGAATTTGTATAATGCTAGAATAAAGTTATTTGTACTTTGTTGTGTGTGTGCAACAGACATTTGTAAATGTACAATCACTCCTAATGAAACAAAAGCTGATGCCATCAATGTAGGTCTGACTTGTAGAGCTGTGATATGTATTTTTTTAATACAAATTATACACATACATGAAATTCACAATTATAAACAAAAGGATGAATTCCATGAGAATATACAGTGGGTTGCAAAAGTATTCAGCCCCCTTGAACTTTTCAACCTTTTGCCACATTTCAGGCTTCAAACATAAAGATATGAAATTGACATTTTTTGTGAAGAGTCAACAACAAGTGGGACACAATCGTGAAGTGGAACGAAATTTGTTGGATATTTTAAACTTTTTTTAGAAATAAAAAACTGAAAAGTGGGGCGTGCAATATTATTCAGCCCCCTTGCTTTAATACTTTGTAGCGCCACCTTTTGCTGTGATTACAGCTGCAAGTGGCTTGGGGTACGTCTCTGTCAGTCTTGCACATCGAGAGACTGAAATTTTTGCCCATTCTTCCTTGCAAAACAGCTCGAGCTCAGTGAAGTTGGATGGAGAGCGTTTGTGAACAGCAGTTTTCAGCTCTTTCCACAGATTCTCGATTGGATTCAGGTATGGACTTTGACTTGGCCATTCTAACACCTGGATACGTTTATTTGTGAACCATTCCATTGTAGATGTTGCTTTATGTTTTGGATCATTGTCTTGTTGGAAGATAAATCTCCGTCCCAGTCTCAGGTCTTTTGCAGACTCCAACAGGTTTTCTTCCAGAATGGTCCTGTATTTGGCTCCATCCATCTTCCCATCAATATTAACCATCTTCCCTGTCCCTGCTGAAGAAAAGCAGGCCCAAACCATGATGCTGCCACCACCATGTTTGACAGTGGGGATGGTGTGTTCAGGGTGATGAGCTGTATTGCTTTTACGCCAAACATAAGTTCGATTTTGGTTTCATCTGACCAGAGCACCTTCTTCCACATGTTTGGTGTGTCTCCCAGGTGGCTTGTGGCAAACATTAAATGAGACTTTTTATGGATATCTTTGAGAAATGGCTTTTTCTTGCCACTCTTCCATAAAGCCCAGATTTGTGCAGTGTACCACTGATCGTTGTCCTATGGACAAAGTCTCCCACCTCAGCTGTAGATCTCTGCAGTTCATCCAGAGTGATCATGGGCCTCTTGGCTGCATCTATGATCAGTCTTCTCCTTGTTTGAGATGAAAGTTTAGAGGGACGGCCGGGTCTTGGTAGATTTGCAGTGGTCTGATGCTCCTTCCATTTCAATATGATCGCTTGCACAGTGCTCCTTGAGATGTTTAAAGCTTGGGAAATCTTTTTCTATCCAAATCCGGCTTTAAACCTCTCCACAACAGTATCTCGGACCTGCCTGGTGTGTTCCTTGGTCTTCATGATGTTCTCTGCGCTTTAAACAGAACTCTGAGACTATCACAGAGCAGGTGCATTTATACGGAGACTTGATTACACACAGGTGGATTCTATTTATCATCATCAGTCATTTAGGTCAACATTGGATCATTCAGAGATCCTCACTGAACTTCTGGAGTGAGTTTGCTGCACTGAAAGTAAAGGGGCCGAATAATATTGCACGCCCCACTTTTCAGTTTTTTATTTCTAAAAAAAGTTTAAAATATCCAATAAATTTCGTTCCACTTCACAATTGTGTCCCACTTGTTGTTGATTCTTCACAAAAAATTACAATTTCATATCTTTATGTTTGAAGCCTGAAATGTGGCAAAAGGTTGAAAAGTTCAAGGGGGCTGAATACTTTTGCAACCCACTGTACATATGGTGCACCTCGATGCACTCGTGACCTGTCCGGGGTGTATCCTGCCTTCCACACAATGACTGCTGGGAAAGGCTTCAGCTCCCCCCATGACCCAGAAAGATAAGCGGCTTAGAAGGTGTGTGTGTGTGTGTGTGTGTGTGTGTACGCGCACACATATGGTAATATTAATAGCAGTGTGAATTCAGTGTTCAGGGGTGTGCAAGCCTGGTCTTGGAGGGCTGGTTTCCAGCATAATTTGCTGATTGCCCTACTCAAACACACCCACTAAACCTGGCAGTTAACAGATGAGTGGAATCAGATGTGTTTGAGTAGCTATTCACCAGCTGTCCTTGAGTTAAGGAACCCCGATTTAGACTTTTAATTTGCATTTTCAAAAACAGAAAATCAAGGCCGACATCTGTGTATGCTCATAAACATACATACTAATTCTCTCCAGTGCCATTAATATTTGTAATATTATTTACAACTATTTCTTTATAATTATTCACTTGTTAATGTATTTTTGAATGGGTAGGGGCGTACACAACAGACTCTTAGTTCTACCGGAGAATGTTGAGTAAGAATTGCCACTCAGTAATGTGTCCTGGGTTTATAAAACAGTCCAAAATGAATGGGTAAATATAATCTTTTTTATTTATTTATTTAGAAGAATGTTTACATTTAATGAACACAAAACAGCAGAAAACAATTTAACTCTGATGCTCCATTTTTGAGTGTTTTGAAATCCAGTTATGAAAGTTTATAAAGGTGCCTCATGTGCTTTCATGACGTCAGTAAGCGCAAACCCCTTTATTCAGCCAATAAGCTGCTCCACTCACCAACCAATCAGCACTCAGGAGCAGTAAGGGTAGCATCCTACTGCAAAAAAATGTTGCTTTAGAAAAAAAAAAGGAAATATACAGGCACGTTTTTTGTTTTGTTTTTTCTGCTTTTCAAAATTAAAATAAGATTCTGGACAAATGCTTAGAAGATATTTTAACTTTTCGTTTTTTTTAGTTCCGTTTCACCAGATTCAACGATAACTTTTTTGATATAGATGGAGAAGCTCCTGCTAAACCGGCTCTGGTTCTACTATTTCACGGAATGACTTTTATTCTGAAATGCGGCTGTGAGCGTGAATGCGGAAAGAACCCGTGTATTTTTACCCGTGAAATGCTGTTGCAGTGAGAGCTATCAGACAGCCCGGCGGAGGAGCTGAGTTTGAGGCTCATGTAGCCCGCGCTGTGGCAGCTGTCGGCTGATAGGACCTACACAGGGGAGACGGTTGTGGGGCGGAGAGGAACCATGCCGACCTTGTTTTTGCCCCTCTCTCGCCTCGCCAGAAGCGGGAGTGGCGTTGGGAAGCTGCTGGCTCGCTGTACGGCTCTCCACCCGCCTGGCGGGACAGGGGTTTCTGAGAAATGTCAACCGGCGTACCGAAACCTAACCTCCCCGGCACAGCTCTCCACAGCCGGCATGAGCACCAGCTCCGCGGACGGAGACCTGACCAGCTGGCTGTGGTCTGTTTACAATGAAACCAAACGGCAGACTGAAGGTGGGTTTAGTGAATTCCCTCTGGGGACCACTGTCACCCCATATAAGGGGAAGCACCCAAAAGAGTTCTTCTTTTGTTACAGGTTTGACATCGTGACAATAGTAGAACCCTTTTTGGTGCAATATAGATCCATATTCAAAAAGGCTCTATGTAGAACCATCTACAGCACATTCTCCATCAGTCTGAAAAACTCCTTATGATACAGAGATCATGCAAAGGGTTCTCTGAGTGTTCATGGTTCTATATAGAACCATTTTCTTTGCTAAAGAACTTTTAAAGCACCATCTCTTTTAAGAGCATAGTACAAAGGTATCTAGAGAGCACTGCTTACCCAGGAGATTTTAAGAGAAAAAAAAGCACATTTACATTTAAATGAATGTTTCTTGATGAAATGAAAGCAACTTTTTTTCGCCAGATTTAATCCCAGCAATATCGAACAACTTTGTGAATCCAGACACCATCTTCTCCAACAATGAGATGAGCTTGCAGGATATTGAAATCTATGGCTTTGACTATGACTACACTTTAGCCTTCTATTCCAGCAATCTCCACACCCTGATCTTCAACATCGCTCGGGATATTCTCATCCAAGAGCACAGGGTCAGTACTCAGTTCAGTCATAAGAAGTACACAGATTTAAAGTCAGTTTTAATGTCGTTTTATATCCCTTATTCTTACAGTGTAAACACCTGTAAATGCACCAGAACAATGTGAGCATTGTGTGCAGGCACAAAGTACTACTGAGCTTTTACATACACTGACATTTGAGTGCTCTGTTAAAGTTGGTGGTATGAAGCAATAAGGAGGTTAGATTGTGCCTGTTACTTGTGTAGACGCACTGGAATTGGTACTAGCTGGATGTGAAGGCAGTAAAGAAAAGAAGTGTCCACAGTAATATTTGACCTATTATTGTTCCTGTCCTTGGTCCAGTACCCAGAGGGACTGAAAGAGTACGAGTACATCCCTGATTTTGTGGTTCGGGGGCTGCACTATGATGTTCAGAAGGTGTGTAGCTGTTGCTGATATATTTATATGACAAGGATGGGCATGTTCATTTAGGTCATGCTTTTATATGGTATAATTGTCTTGATCTCCATCTCTTCTTATTCAGGCTTTACTGATGAAGATAGATGCTTTTCATTATATCCAGCTTGGAACAGTATATAGGTATGTGATATGAATGGGAAGACTGAATTCAACAGACTAGTCATTTCACTTCAGTAAATTGCACGTTGTACATATTTGATTGTACTCTGTAAAAAACAAAACAACAAACAGGACAGTAACTGCATACATTTTGCTTATTAAAAATAAAAGTCTGCTTCCTACAAGCAGAACCCATTTTTAATGTTGTGCAGTCTTGAGTTCCAACCCACCGTCGCATTCCTTAACCAGATAGAACAAAACAAAAAAAGGCTTAATTTTATTCCTTTTTACATAAACTGATATAATAAAATAGTGTGTTTGTAAAACTATTAGAGCCAGAACTAAGAGAGTGCTTGTATTGATATGCACACTCCACACACAGACTATGGAGTTTTACTGTTTATAAATGAGTAAATGTCTCCAACGTATAGCTATGAAACAGGCAATGTTGAAGGTTTTTATGATAAAATAAATTAAAATCCAATGTTATACTCTTTCAATAGTGTTAGCAAATTCTCTGTTTAATAATGCAGACATGCTAACTGGTTAAATGGTTTCTCGCATCACGACACATGCCTCACAAAATTATGTGAAAGTGTGCAGAACAGCACAGAGAACATGCAGAGCTATTGTCTGCGTAATGGTGGTGATTACTGAATGAATATATAGCCTAAGCACAAAAAATACTAGATATATGCCCAGCATCTGACCTGTCATCATACAAACACCTGGCTTGTTTGCTTCGGCTTTTATTTGGTATGTGCTCAATTTTGGCCAAAGAATTATTCTCAGTCTGTTTTTACAACTAAAGATGGACTAAATTCAGATTATCATAACATTTGATCATCTATACAGCAGTGTTCTCACAGTACGGGGCAGAGTTAAACTGGTTTGTTCTGCAGGAGCAGCGTTTAGCAAGATCTATTATAATGTCGGTACTGTCATCCAAGTTAGTCACAGAAGGCTTTAATCACAAAATTTCTTGGTCAATGTTTTTTTTTTTCTCTCTACGAAAGGAAATATTAGCTTGAGTTTATTGAGTGGTTTATTAAAATGTGGTGTTGAAATGATGTGTGATGTTTTATCAACCAAATCCCTTCTGGATGTTTGCAGACATAAACTTCCTTTAGCATTCTTTAGTCTATAAAAATCAAGAGCAGATCTGTTTGGCCTTTCTTATAGACTTGACAATCCAAACAGTAATTATTAAGGTACTATTAATACTGTTTTTATACAGTTCTATAGAAATGCATGCAAATTATTCCCCAGTATAGTGTTCTGTTGTGTGTTAATTCTTCTGACATAAACTAGCTGACTATAAATAAAAATATTACTCCTAATGAGTGAGAATTGGTTAGAGGATGTAAATGTATAGAGAATGTAAAACTTAGGTTTTTTTAAAAGTGATTCTGGATGATTACTCCAGTCCCATGCGTTTTATGACAACCACATATGCATTGAATGTCTGTCTCTGTAGGCTTCTAAGGGTCTACTAATTGGCCTGTAAAAAAATCTTGTGGAAACACTGAATGCCAAATAAACTTGTAAATTACACACAACATGATGTTGATTCAAAATATATTGGAGAGTTTGACAGAATAATAAGCTTGTGGACTACTCCCAATAGAAAAGTAATCCTGTTAATCATCAAGGGATTCAAATGAACATTTCTTTTCTGCAACAGTTTTTAGGTTGCGTTTTTGTTGCTAGCAAAATACCATTTGTTTATTCGGTTCTTGTTTTTGTTCTGAGAAACTGGCAGTACTGTTTTGCTGGTGCATTTTACGTGTTCTAATTTGTTCACACACCTCAGGAAAATAAATATATATGTTTTTGCCGTATCGTCCATACTTAACAGCATGTGTGTGTTCTTGTAGGGGACTTCACCCTGTCTCAGATAAAGAAGTCATTGCTATGTATGAGGGCTGCCACGTCCCTCTGGAGATCATGAGTGACTTTTATGGCAAGGTTGGTGATTTATGTAGAACTGGTTTCCATTAAGCATCATAAAAACAATCAAATAATCTGAAAAGGAACTGCTGTTTTTCCCATCAAATAGTCTAAAAATAGGTTTTTATTTGTCTTATTTTAGTCATGTTTGCCTGCTAATATCCTGTCCACTGTTGTTTAGAGTTCCCATGGGCACACTATGAAGCAGTTTATGGACATCTTCTCTTTGCCTGAGATGACCCTGCTGTCATGTGTTAATGACTACTTCATGAAGCACAACATCGACTATGAGCCTGTGCATCTCTACAAAGATGTCAAGGTTAGACCAGAAGACAAAACAAGTTATCAGTTATGTACAGGTGGAGTAAAAAAAGCAGCTACATTTTGAGGCTGATGGTCACTGTTGATCTGAAGATAAAGACATAAGAACTCTCAGATAAAGTGGGTAAACACTAATAAATTTGGCCTGAAATGTTGCTGTTTGTGTAGGTTATGCTTTGTGTTTTTCAGCGAACAGCAGTCTAATTTTACAGAGACATGTCTTCCAGCACCGTCTGCACCTACTCTGCTTGAGTGGAGGTTGATGGTTCAGAGAAGATTGATGACTGAACAGCCCACAGTTTTGACAGCTTGTTTTCAGATCTAATAAGAAACACCGAAGGCAGCCTTAGCTTGTGTTCTTTCTATGCTGGATAAAAGTCCCTGTAATTGTCACTTTGTCTGAGGTAAACTAATGAGGCACAGGAGGGCGACTGGCAGGGCAGCGCTGGCTTCTTTTGATGCAGAACACTGTGTCTTTGTTCTCAGATATGATATTTTGTGTCTGGTTTATTTTTCTCTACTTCCAGGAGGCCATAGGAGATGTCCATGTAAGGGGAATTATGTATCGGGCAGTTGAGGCAGATATTGGTAATGCTAAAATTATTATTATGTTTTTTCTTCAAAAAATGCCATACTGTTAATGTAATATAAAATATAATAATTGAAAAGTTACTATTGAGTTAATGTTGAGTCGCTGTTTCCTGCAGTTGATCTCTCTCACTTGTAAGTTTGTCACTTCTGTCTAAAGTTTATTAAAAAAAAATATGATCAATATATCACTAACACTTTGATTTTTAATGTTTTTGTAGAGAAGTACATCTGTTACGGTGAACAGACCCATGCGGTTCTAAGAAAGCTTTCAGAAAATGGAAAGAAGATGTTTCTGATCACCAACAGCCCCTTGGACTTTGTGTAAGTACAACAACTACAGGCGTATCTCTACATACAGTTGTATGCAGAAGTTTGAACACTCTGTCAAATTACATTTTATTGGTTTTCTAAGTGAAGTTAACACATTCCCTACAAGGAACAGGCTTAAATATGACAAATTGTACTGCACAATTTTTACTTATTTTCTGAGTGTATCGTATTAGAGAAAATTAGAAGATAAAATATAAAATAATGGCTTATAGCTTAACTTTTGTTCAATCCACATTTAACCTTTTTTCACCCTTAATGTTAAATTTAGCAATTAAACAGTCACATTGTTTTAAACTGAAGAAGTGTGTTCTCTGTAGAGGATATTTGAACTTGTATTCCCCAAACCTTTTAATACAACTGTTTATACATAAACCAAAAACTCTAATAATAAAATATATATATATATATATATATATATATATATATATATATATATATATATATATATATATATATATAACCTATTCTAGACTCCGAAATAGTTTCTTTTGTGAAAATTGACTGAGCCCACATTTTTACGAATGATTTGTGATCTGGTCACTCTTTAGAGATAGAGGAATGAACTACATCGTTGGAAAAGACTGGAGGGACCTATTCGATGTGGTCATAGTGCAGGCTGACAAGCCAAGTTTCTTTAACGACCGCAGAAAGTGAGTTCCTGGAAACACAGCAAGTAATTCAACTAAAACTGGCAGTGTTGAATTAGACTTGTATGAATGACGTAGTTGCATAATAACAGCACCCTCAGGCTTTTTGTTTGCCCGTGTCCTGACACAGTTGCATGTGACAAAGCTGAAAAGTTAACCATGACAACTGTGGAATACTGCCCAAACCAGAGTACCAATTCTCTGTGTGCTCTTTTTGTGTTCCTAAAGGCCATTCAGGCGAGTTACTGATAAAGGAGTGTTGCTGTGGGACAGGATTCACCATCTGGAGAAAGGGCAGATTTATAAACAGGTGCTGTATGGCCTCTGGGCTGAACCTAAAAATGGCAGAGAGCTTGTGTATATTCTCACTGTTGGTCTGTATCTCACTGTTGTTTTTCCACTAAGTGACCTATCCATACTTCATGCTTTTGTAGCTACAGTTTTATGTATAGGTTCGGCAAGCTTTAGAGAATGCTGCCAGAAATCCCACAGAACCTAATGTGAAATTATAGAGATCTTTGTTTAGTCACTAGTTAAAGTGTAAAGCACCTCCAAGCTGGGCTGCATTGTAGCTAAATTTAGACTAAGCAGCTATTTTGCTGCCATAGTGTTTGCTGTATTATACAAGAGTATTTCTGTCCATAATTATGTGACCTTTCCCTCATTAAATAGGATTTTATTTTGTTGTGCGAAGGTTGCCTGACCTGGCATCAGTAGTTACATTCATACATACATTTTCATTTTGTGATTATGGCCAAAATACCCAGTTGGGAAAGGAAGTATTGTTCTTTACGGTTGCTAAAGTAAAGAAAAGCTGCTTTATATGTTTAAATTTGGGTGTGTCTGAGATTCTGGGACAACATACAGTTTGGAGCTGTTACTACAGCTAAGTGAAAATGAAAATATGGCAAGTACAGGACTTTTACAAACATAAACCAGGGTTTTTACAGGCATGAAGTGAAGAAAGCTGAGTACTTCAGAAGACAAAATGGTTTAATAATGACTCATTGAAAAAGCCTAGTTGCCTGAAAAATCCAACCAAATGACAATTCAACATCACTATTTACTACAAACTGACTCTCTAAAACTGCTTTGCACTTTATATTGTTTTTGTAACTGGAAATAATCTGCCCTAAATAGAGTAAGTTAGGCTGAGCAAGTCAGTGGAAAGCTAAGGAGCTAACATGCTAACGCTCCAGTAGTAATAAATAATAATAAAGACAGGCCTTGAGTTTAAGTCTTTTAAAAGGAATTACAGCAATACTGCAACTAAAGAAAAGTAAAGAACGTTACTTATAAGGCCGTTAAAAGCTTAAAGTGTCTGTATTTAAACTAGCTGACAGCAAAGTCAAATACAGTGAGCTATCGCTAACTTGCCGATAGTACTGCGTTCATGTTTGCGTTGACACTAATGTCGTTCTGTGACGAACAAGAAGCCATGCGGATGTCGGCATTGTAAAAGCGCAGCCAACAAAAATAGAGGAGAGCTTTAACAGTGCATATTTGTTGTTTATTTAAAGTAGGAGAAAGCAGGGATGAGCATTGATTGCAATTTTGTTGTTGTTATTGTTAGATTTAAGTGAATTAATACATTTCTGCATTAAATATTGGTACACAACACTGGTTTACACTTAATAATTTTGGCTTTTAGTGGAAACAAAATTTGAAGTGAAATAACTTTAATACCGTAAGTCATTTATGTAGGCTATACATCTAATTGTCTGGTAAAAGCATTTCTCCCACACATGTTCAGGTTTCATATTATTTTATTTAAATTGTTTTGGTATTTCTTTGTTGAGAATGCTATAAGCATTTAAAATATTGCCTGTTTACACTCTGCTGGAGGTTCTGACTGTAAGTCTCTCAAAGCATTGTGGGCTGCAAAAATAATGTGGATACATCTTAGACTTTGAAGTATGACAGTCTTGTCATTATTATGTGTGAATTCTTTCAAACTTCTAGTGACTCTCAGCATTTCCCTGTTTCCAGGGAAACTTGTATGAGTTCTTGAGACTTACTGGCTGGAGGGGCTCAAAGGTTTTGTACTTCGGAGACCACATCTACAGTGACCTTGCAGTGAGTAATACATCACCTTAAACGTCAATGCGGCTGAACGTTTGTTGAACCAGGCATACATCAAAAATAATGCTGCTAGGCATATTTGACCTCCTGTGTTCACATTACAGCAGAGAGAATATTGGCATGTTAGCAGCAACAAAGCAACAAAAGTGAGGGCATAAGATGGATAGCACTCAAAATATTTAATATTTTGTGTCATATTTTTACAAACCTATAATGCAGTGCAATAGTTTCTCATAAACTTAAACTTGCAAAACATTCCCCATCACTCTAAATGTAGACATGTGACATGGTAGTAGACATGGTGTCTGAAGTCTCTTCAGCATTGCTCTAAAGCTATGAGCCTAATGTAGTTCACAAGTCTATACCATATTAATTAGCATTGTACACATTGCTTGCCTAAATAATCACACAAATGATCATAATCTCACATGTATGACATTGTTATCTATAAAAATGTACAAGAATATGCTGCATAGTTGAAACTGAATTTTGTGAGTTCTTTTGTCCATTTTTAACACCATAAAAGTAAATATTTTTACAATTGCAGTTTGAGGCAAGCATTTACACAACACAAATCGATGGGATGTAGAGTCATATGCAAAACTTTGAGCACCCCTTGTGAAATTATATGTTTTGTTAATTGTGTTTGCATCCTTTACAGAGAACACACTTCTGTATATTTTTATGCATTATGACTATTGCATTTGCTGAACTTCTTAAACAAAATAATTTTTTTTTTTTTTTTTTTTAATAAAAAAAAAAAATGTAAACTCAGCAAATAAGCAGAACTTGTGTCCTCAAATGTGCAGAAAAATACCATAGTTTGTTAAGAGGGTGAGGATGTGTAAACTCATTTTCACTTAGAAAACATGCAGTTTGACCTGGGGAGTTTTTAAAATTTTGCATTCAGCTGTATGTTTCCATTACTTGCTGGCTACATCATCCTTGTTGCTCCAGTGTAAAACTAAAAAAGCAAACTTCAGACACCAAACAGGTGAAAACTTGTTGTGAATTTAATTTTAAGAGTGGTGTTAAGATGGAAGACTGATTCCCTGTTTAGGATCTGACTCTGAAGCATGGCTGGAGGACTGGGGCCATCATCCCTGAGCTGCGAAAGGAGATCAAGATCATGAACACAGAGGAATATGTGCATACCATGACCTGGTTGCAGAGCTTGACCAACCTGCTGGAACACATGCAGGTGAGACTGCTGGGGGGGCACTTAGGAGCAGACCATAGCTGTAGGGTTTTCTCATACCAGTCCTTATAGGAAAGTCTGTGCATCTTGGCAATGGCCCTGATCAGTTATGTCCAGTAATACAAGACTCAATGAGTCTCACAATGGTTAATGAGGTAAAAACTGAAACTAAAAGCCACAAACATTTCAAATTCATATTTGAAATCACTGGTAAAATATGTCCAAAATCACATTAGTAGTTTAGTGTTTGGCTCAAATAACACACACAAAACTTGCTTTACCAGCAAGCCCTTTGGCTCTTTTTATTAAAAGGCAGGACTTTCTTCATAAACAGATACCATGTTTAGTGTTGCAAACTTTCCTATTAACCTATTAACAGCCAGTGAATTCTCTCCTCCTCCTTTATAATGTCTCAGCTGATAGTCATTATCATATGTAGAAGATGAACCACTAACAAAACAGGTGAGAAGAATTAATGTGTCGTTATTACATGCTGTGCTGCTTTTGTGTGATATAGTGCCACAATTGACTACTCATATCAGATATTTTTTGGGAATCAGCTAATTTTTCATTATAGTTTATCCTCTTAAACTATTGAGGAACCGTCACTGGGTCCAGACATTTATCATCCATCCATCACTGTGACCAGACATCCATCACAGCCGTGATGTTATATGCGTGTTATATATATAACACACAACCTTGAGTGTTCTATTGCTTTTATACAACAGTTAAATAAAGTAAGAAATGAATGAATTGGGCCATGAATGTGTCAATAAAAAATTTGTTTTAATGTTCACAGTTCCTTCTGCCACATTATAACAAGCAGCTTGTTGCTATGTCAGAGTAACAAGCTCCACTCACTCGTTGCACAGCCAGCAGCTCGTTCTCCAGCTGCTTACACTAAATTCCCAAACTGTCATCACCACTGAGCAAGCTTGTCAGCAGTTTTATGGCTCAGTCCAGTTTGGTCAGACTCTGAAGATGAGACTACACATTTGGCAAATGGCATTCGATTAATTTCTGGCAAATTCCAGATTGTTTAACTGTTCTTCTGTCACAGCTGCCAACTAAAAAGTTGCTCAGTGGTGTTGACAGTTTGGGAATGTAATGTAGTCTCATCTTCAGAGTCTGACCAGAATGGCTGTCGGTCAAATGTAATCTTAAAAGTATACATTTTCTGTTGGTACGAGTGGATCAGATACAGCGGTGCTGCTTGTGTTGTTGAACACTGTGTCCACTCACTGTAAACTCTTTCAGACACAGCAAACTTGTCAGCCTACCTTGTAGATGTAAAGTCAGAGTTGACAGCTCATTTGCTGCTAGACAGTGGTCACAGGACACTGCCCACAGGACGATGTTGGCTGGATATTTTTGGTTAGTGGACTATTCCCAGTCCATCAGTGACACTGATGTGTTTAAAAAAACACTGTCTGATACACTCAGACCAGCGCAACACACAATAGCAAACCACCACCACATCAGTGTTGCTGCAGTGCTGAGAATGATCCACCACCTAAATAGCACCTGCTCTTTGAGGGTCCATGGGGGTCCTGACCACTGAAGAACAGTGTAAAGGGTGCTAACTAAGTGCAGAAAATGTGTGTATATGTGTGTGTTTCTGTGTGTGTGTGGATGTATGGATGGATGTAGAATTATCTGGACTTTTCTGATGTTGTTCTTCCTCTGTGTGTGTTGCAGGTGCACCGAGATGCTGCGTCACAGGCCGTGATTCAGCACTGGGTCAAAGAAAGGGAGGACATGAGGTAAAACATCTTGGCGTATTCTGTATGTTTTATACTGAAGCATGTGTTCTGCACATGTGTATATGTATGTGTATAAGTAACATAATGTGTGTGTATTTAGGCATTTTAAGGAAGGAACATTCTACATTATATCGCTGCATTTTCTTTTCAATATAAGCCATTTTCTACATTGACTTTAAATGGCTATATGTATGAACTTGCGTACTATTTGCTGTAATAGATCCCAGGCAAAAGACATCTTCAACCCTCAGTTCGGAAGTCTTTTCCGCACATATCACAATCCAACCTACTTTTCCCGCCGCCTCTCCCGCTTCGCTGACATCTACATGGCTTCCATCAGCTGCCTGCTCAACTATGATTTGCAGCATACTTTCTACCCCAGACGCACTCCGCTGCAACACGAGGCCCCCTTCTGGCCTGAGCAGACCAGTGCAGGGGCCATGAACATACCCTTCCAGAGCACGCGAGCAGGATCTGAATAAGACTGGACAGATGACAGGTGGCGTTACTGTTATAGAGCAGAATATATATCTATAATGTGTATATTTATACACCACAGTGCGACTGCTGTTACTAGTGTTTAAAGTAATAGTCTGACGAAAGCTTATTTACACAGTTTGGCGCTGACCCAAGGTGACGTGTATGGAGTCTAAATTTAGCATGTTTCATTTACGACTTGAGCTACATGTAAACATTGTAAATGAACACTAGAACCCAGTAGTCATCCAAATAGCCCAGATAGTTTCTGTGTAAATGCATCACCAAAACTTCTCCCACCCTGTTCAAACTGCATCTAAGACCTGTATATAAATAAATAAAAAAAACTGTAGGTAACCTTTTTAGACAACAGGATCTCTAACCATAAACCACTTTAGGATCAGCAGTGCTGATGTAGTATCAGTTTTTGTGACCGTGACTATCATGAATATGAAGGAATTCATATTTTAATTTATACCTGCTTTAATGTATAACTGCTTTTTTAATACCACCCTGAAATGGCTCCCACAATGGTGAAGTTTTATCCATCTACTCTGGACAAACTTAATGAAGACCTGGATGCAGTTTAAGCTAGTTGAGAGAAGTTTTTAGGGATGAATTACAGAAACGATTTGGGTGACTATTGAGTTCTGGTGTTTGTTAGCTATATGGAGCTACAAAGCTAAATGCTAAAATGAAGATGCCAAACATGGCTTAGCTAATCGACTACACCTAGGGCAAGTAGAAAATAGTGTAAATTTGTTGGGTTTTTTTTTTTTTTTTGCCAAACGGTTTCTTTAAGCAGACAAATCAGCTGCATAAATGTGGTATTGACTGATGCTGGAGTTTAAACGACCTTGTACCGTTTTTTTTGGGGTTTTTTTGCATGTTTTCTTGATGTGTTTTTTTTAAATGGTAGAGTTCAGCTATTCTAGGGTATACAATCATGCAGTTGTACGCTAATGTTGCCAGTCAAAGATTCACATTGTGTCCGTGTTACTTATTTAAAAAAAGAATGTAAGAGTGGGTCACTTTTCACCAGGCATAAAACACAGCCATAGCTCTTTAGTACTTAAAGCTGTCACTACCTTTTTATATTTACAGCATATTTGAACTTTTTGTGAATGTTTTGGTCTTCAGTTAGTGTCTCTTAATTAACTGGAGAATTGAAATGCATATTTTTGGATTGTTTTTATTGATTTGTAGCTAAAGTGTTTGCTCTTTTATCAGAATATGCCTCAGTGTGGTGGAGATTTAAAAATAAGCAGTAGCTTCGCTTTGTGTTCAGTGCATCTCTATCTGCTCTGCTCATAGAAAATGGGACTACTTGTGTTCTTCTTTTCTGGCTTTACATGCTTGCTGAAAAGAGCTCTCTAATTTATTTATATATATATATATATATATATATATATATATATATATATATATATATATGTGTCTAACTTTCCCTTCTGCTGTTTTTCAAACCCAAATCCTAACCCTAACTCAGGGATGGATTGTTCTAGAGGGCCACAGCACTGTACAGTTTATTTTCCCTGCTCTTGTTGTGATGCCCAAAAACTAGCATTGGATCAACAGCAGAGCCTCTTAATATCGATACCATTGAGCACACCACCAAAGTGAACAGCAAACTGAAGTATGGCATTTTCCTACAGCATTGAAATGAAGAAAGAGCTTATCTTTCATAGCATTTTAAACTTGTTTTGTAGTTTTGCTTTGTGTCCTAAAAATATAATGCGCACACATTCTAGCCAGTTACAAAGTTTTATGAAAGTTTTATGCATAAGTGCTTTAGATGCCTGTAAGACTGTATAAAACCTGGTGTTCTCTATTAAATGCCTTTTATGCTTTTATTTATGCATTGTTTTGATTTACTGCATTTTCTGCTTAAAGTAATTTTAATATTATTGATTGTTTATTGACTATAGATTACTGTGTAATTAGAGCTTTCTGTCTTTAAAAATGAGGCCCAAGTGCTCACTTTCATTCTGCGATCTGATGTTTTCTGTGTATGTATCTTCTATCTGGTTATCTTGTTGTCATTTTGCTCAGTTTTCCTGACCAGTGTATTGTAAAACTTTCTTTTTCTGGCCAGCTTTCAACACAACATGACACGATACATACATGTTTATCACTCGTGAAGGAACTGAAATAGCGTTGCACTTGATTTTGTTTTTTGTTTTTCAGATATGGCGTTACAAAGTTAATTTTGTGTGTATGCTCAATGAACGGAAGTAGCTGTTTTTCTTTCTTATGAATGAAAAGGGACAGACTGATTGGTTGGACCCCTGACAAAATAGCCTTGAGTGACTACAGTATTCTGTGGTTGTTTTGACTTTTGTTTGAAGTTTACTGGATTTATTTTGTGATCACCCCCATTCAGAATGGGTTGTGTGTGTGTGTGTGTGCGTGTGTGACGTTTATTAAACAATTTCTTGAAAGATTCATGTGTTTAATGCATTTTTATCCAGCTTTAAGTGTATATATAAATCTAAGTTCAAGTAACTGTTGGGATATGAATTGCTAGTAAAAACAGGAAAAAAAAGGTAAATTCTGTTTAACCAATATTAAATTGAAAACAGCACAATGGTAGGTTGGTATAGTGTAGTGGGTAACACCTCTATGCTGTAGACTGGGGTTCAATCCCCACCTGGATAAGTGCCCAACGTTATACCAATAAGTCCTTGGGCAAGACTCCTAACCCTACCTTCGCCTACCTGTGTAAAATCGTCCAATTGTAAGTCGCTCTGGATAAGACCGTCTGCCAAATGCCGTAAACGCATGTAAACAATGTGCCTGCAGCACTTTCCAAAAAACTGGGACAGTTTGGGAGCTGAAGACACCAATTGATCCTTGTTGTCACACAAATTTTGCAACCACATTTTCAATAATAGATAGGTCTTCAATAATAGAGAGGTCTAGACTGCAGGCAAGCCTGTCTAGCACACACAGTCATGCTATGATAATGTGCAGAATGTGGTTTGGCATCATCACATTGAAATAAGCATGAATACCCCTGAAAAAGATGTCATCTGAAAGGCAGCATATGTTGCTCCAGTATGTATATTTTTCAGCAACAATGTTGCCTTCATAGAAGTGCAAGTTACCTATGCCATGGCAATATACTCCCATAGCATGAGAGACCTGGCTATTGAACTCTTGAGGTTTTCACTGTACATTTCAAATTTTCACAGTTGTAACTTTCATTTAATTACAGGCCAACGACAATTAACAAGCCACTGCTTATTGTTTTTATTAGCATTTATTGACATATTTCCCCAGCTTTTTTGAGGTTTCTAAAATAGGTTGTTTTTGCTTTCATTCAAAATTGATCTCCTAGATTTCATTAAACTGATGCTTAATATACAGTAAGTCTTTGCTGTGCCCCCTTATTTCAGTTGGCTTCACATTTGTCTTTATACAGTCTGGAATTAATTAATAAGATAGTCTCAAAGCTGCTTCATTACACTATCAGGCAATTTATCAAATGGCAGAGGATCACAGAGATAAGGATGATGGGACGACCTCAATTATATCCAAGCCATCTATACAGCGGGCAGGCAAAAATAGGCAGGCCTATTGGACATGGATAAGAAGAGGCTGTTTGGTGAAAGAATATTGCATTGCTGAGAGACTTTGGGCAGACAGGAACCAAACAATGGAGAACAGAACTTCTCCCATGGATGGGAACTTAAACACACCAACAAACACAGCGCCTACTATTTTCCCAAGAGTGGGCTACAGCATTCTTTCCTATCTCATGTTTATCAACACTCTTTTTTCTGTCTTTAATAACTCGCTAGTGATTGCTGTGATGCTGAAGAACAAACATCTTCTCAACGCCATGAACGTCATCATCCTCAGCCTTGCGGTTTCTGACCTCATGATAGCCCTGTGTGGCTCTGCGATTGTCACGATCACAAACTACAAAGGCTCCTTCTTCTTAGGCGATGAATTCTGTGTTTTCCAAGGTTTTGCTGTAAATTATTTTGGTAAGTTCCAAAAGATTTTAATATACGCAGATTCATGCATCATTTCCTTGCTTTTAAAAAATAATGCAAACCATTAAATGTTTCTGTTGGTTCCTGGTTTCCAGTAGCATATAATGTAATGATGGTGTAGTGTGTTTTTTTTTCAGTTGGTATCAGTGTAAATGATTTTAATGGTTTAACAGGTGTTCTTGGGCTGAAGTGTGAATTAATGAAATAGATATGTGTATGATTTGAAAGAAAATTTGATCATTTTTACTGCCAAGCACTTATATAAATTGCTTTATTTTAACCCTAGGCTTTACAATTATATTTATCATTATTATTATTATTATTTATTTATTTATTTATTAATAACTGTGGACCAACATCCCATCATTACCTGTTGTGAGAAGAAATTTGCTCTTCTCTTTTATCTGTCCATTTTCCTTGTAATATAATTACACAGAACTTATCTATGTTCCCCAAAACCATGTGTGTATTATCAGTTAATAATCTGAAACCTATTTTTCAACATTTCTGCATAATTAATTATCACAAATCGTTCACAGTAATGGTGATAGGAACCAGACATCTCCAGAGTTTAATGCCTCTAAAAGGTCTTCACACTTACTAGTTACTTCATGTGTGTGTGTGTGTGTGTGTGTGTGTGTATATATATATATATATATATATATATATATATATATATATGTACACATATAAAAACAGGGAAAATTAGGTCATTCTGTACTGTAAATAGCTGTATATTTCTGTTTGAAAACAGAATGACCGCTGTATTTGTGTTGAAGACATTATGACCACTGGTTCCCATCACCACCATTATAGAGAAATCCAAGTCAGTAAGTTTCTCTACAGTCAACCATTTCGCATCAAATCAGTCTGAATGACTTTGTGTACATCTAAATGAATCAATATTTCTTAAAATTTTAAAATGCCCTTTAAGACTTATTATTTAGTAAGTTCCATGAAACTATTATTAACTATTAAATATAACGTTATTATGGTTTAAGGGGTTAACTTCTTACTCATCTCACACAAATTAATCATAGTTTCCAAGAAACCCTGATATTAGCGTGGCGTGATGGTGTACAGGTTACACACTGTGAATAGCAGATAACAGTCCGAATGTTTCTTCTCTAGGTTTGGTTTCTCTCTGCACTCTGACGCTGCTGGCATACGAGCGCTACAACGTGGTCTGTAAGCCCATGGCTGGTTTTAAGCTGAACATTCGCAAGAGCTGTCAAGGCCTGGCCTTCATCTGGCTATTCTGCCTGTTCTGGGCTGTGCCCCCACTGCTAGGCTGGAGCTCGTACGGTCCAGAGGGGGTCCGGACATCCTGCTCTCTGGGCTGGGAGGAGAGATCATGGAGTAACTACAGCTATCTGCTCCTTTACACGCTTTTCTGCTTCCTCATACCCACAGCCATCATCATCTACTGCTACACCAACGTCCTGCTCTCCATGTGCAAGGTAGTGTTCATACAGTGCACTCCATAGTGAGTCTACAAAACAGAGGGTGTATCAGCTGTGATGAAATTTCTATCATACACTTAAAGAAAAAGCCTACAGTGTAAAAATGTAAGGGTACTGTTTGGTTTGATTTGAAGTGTTCGTGAGATTTCAGATTAATGAAGAACGGAGATTTAGGTCATTCAAGCTGTTCATTTTAATCAAAGAATGTATTTGACTTGAATAAACTGTCTGTTACCACATAAAGAACACTAGGAAAAGTGATGTAAAAGGATATTTTTATCAGAGCAACAAAGACACTGTTGGTTCTCTGTGTGTGAAATGTTATGACTTCATGTTGAGCTGCTAGCAAGCAACGAGGAGTTAAAGTAAAGGGAGGGACCCTCTCCTGTAAAAATTCTCTCCACAAAAATGGCCCTGCTGAGCTAAAACTGACAACACAACTGCGCTGCCCTGCTAGTGACAGTGTCCTGCTTTCAGAGTGGGCAGAGCTGGGTAGCAAAATGACAAATTTCCCTTGTAGGATCAATAAAGCATAACATAGCATCCACATTTCCATCAAAATATAGTCCATCAATATTACTGAAGAAAACATTTCATGACTAAGGGGCATCTAAAAGAGGTGGAAATAGCTTTTAATGGCTACTGTGAAAAATAACTGATTTACACATGAGTGCAGAATTTTGACAATATGGAAATCAGAATTCATTCAAGTAAATTTCAAGCATTACTTTTTTTAGTGTGCATGTTTGGATGGATGGATGGATGTTTACGTTGAGTGAAGGTTCAGTTGTTTATAGCGTACCACAGCGGTGTAGCTCAAAGTAGATTATGAAAAAAAGTTAGGCCAACTTCAAATATAATTTCCAAATGTGCTCATGTCCCGCATTGTAATGTAGGCCTATTCCTGACATCAGTGCAGCCAAAGCTCGGCACTCGCAGGCAATAAATTAAACTTCATTATATAAACATTTTGGTTAAGTGAATACTCTTTCCTCATTTGACAGGGAAGGCTTTTGATCAATCTGGGAAGGCCCAGGCCCGTGGCTATGCCCTAGTGTACCACAAGCAAATGAGGGTTATATCTGACATCTCACATGTTCAGTGATGAGAATAGCTCCTGGGCTTCAGTGTTTTTTTTAAATCATAAATAAGATGTAATGATGCCTCCCTGTGTCCTGTACTTCTCTCTCTCCACAGCTGAATAAAAGTGTGGAGTTGCAGGGAGGTAAATCCCATGTGGAGGAGAACAGGAGAGCTGTTAAGATGGTTCTGGCCATGATTGGAACATTTTTCACCTGCTGGTTGCCCTACACTGCCATCTCCATGGTGGTGGTGGTGGACCCTGAGCTCCATATCCCTCCTCTGGTGGCTACTATGCCCATGTACTTCGCCAAAACCAGCCCGGTGTACAACCCCATCATTTACTTCATGACCAACAAGCAGGTGTGTTATATTCAGTACCATAGTGGAAATAACATCAAAGACATACAGTTTATCCTCTTGTTAATATCAGTACTGGATCAATATGTGCCTTTAACCTATTTAACCCTTTACAGCATGAATTCTGAAATGACTTTTTTTATCATTTTCTTTTGAAAAGTGATATAAATATAAAAAGGTTTTCAACCAAGTACCTACATTCTGCAAAATGGGACTAAGCCAGTGCACTGCCTATGGGTTCCTGCCATAGTTTGTTATCCAGGCTTGAAAACAAATTATGTACATAATAGTCATTCATGCATAAATGCTTTAAGAATACAGAAAAGTAAGAAAATTATTTTATTTAATTTGACTGATTTCTTTTAATTGACTTTTTAACAAAACTTTCAGTGTAGATAAGTTGTGAATATAGCAGTGTCTAGTGTATACAGTGGCACTATTTTCATGTAGTCCCATTGTAGGCACTGCAAATTGCAGTTCTGTTGTTGAATGCTGTTGCCTTATGGCAACAAATTTAAAAAGCTTTCATATCTAACCTGTTTTAATACAGAAAAAAGAAGTGTAACTTCCCACAGATTGTGTTTCAATTTTTTGTAGATTTTCAAATCTGTGAAGTTGTATCATATTGTACGTATGGAGCTACAATCTATATACCATATATGTATTTAAAGTATATAAAGTATGAAATATTTAATATACTGGCAACAAACATTCATCCAACTGTTTCCTTTTATCCTCAACTGCTGTGATGTGTTCGGGTCAGTTTCGGGACTGTGCTCTGGAGATGTTGTCCTGCGGCCGCTACATCCCCCGCAGCAGCTCGGACAGCATGGAGATGGGCTCCTTACGGATGAGTCGGGTCAACATAAACAGCAGAATAACACCCGTCTGACCACTTACTTAACAAACTGCATTATTAACTAATTAATCACTCCACACTGTAAAAGTGACAAGTTCATCCAACTGAAAACATTTTTACATCACAATATTCAGTTAAGCTCATTACTGTCATTGTAGTTTCAACTGATTCCATCTCAGTCAGCTTAACAGGATCAACCCAGGACAGTTTGTATCCCTGTTCACTGTATTCATCAGTATTTATCATTAAACTTTCTCAGTTTAACTACATTCTGTAGTTCTGTTGTGTCTGTAGGTGACCTGGAACAGTTCCTCTCTGATTTTAGTTCTGGAGGGATTTTGTTTACTTTTTTATTATTAATAAAAAATTGCAGTCCTACAGTAAAGCAACATATCGCTGCTGTCGGAACAAAACCTCATATCTCCAAAATAGTAACTTTACAGGAGAAGGAAAAAAACATACTTTACTCTTAATGTAAGTCACCGGAATTATCCAAGTAATTTTGGGTCGTTTCTTTTGGTCCATTCACCATGAAATTTACACACAATGTAAAGGCCAACAGGCCTTTTTAAAATTACGTTAAAAACTGAAAAACGACAAAAACGGAGACACAAGGTTTTGTTCCGACAGCAGCGATACGTAATATCACACTTTACTCATTCATAGTCCAAAACATGGGACAGAATCATGGGTATTATGGATAGTAGACCCTCAAATATACATTAAATACAAGGAAATGATGTGTGGGCCATAAGATTTTACGCTCTCAGTGCAGCCCATCTGAGTAAATTGAGTGCTGGGTTTAGACATTGTGGCAGTTTTAACATGGATGTGACTCATATTTTCCCGTCTGACGTGAGTAATTTCACACTCTTTGTGGAGAAAGCAGCAAATGAATAAAATGAATTAAGCTTTTGATTTTCAAATACAATCTTCAGCACTGAGTGTATGTGATATGTCTGTTATGCAATAGGATGAAGACAGTAGATTTGATTGATGTAGACTAATGTAAACCACTAGGAAAAGATGAGTGAAAAGTCGAATCCCAGATTTATTAACGTACAGCACATGAACATGAAAATGTCTCTCTATACAATATGATTAATGTATTGATAAAATAATAATAAAATAATTAAATAATAGTGTTTAAATTAACCTAATAAAAAACTAATAAACTAATCAAAATGATTAAATTATTATGTTGTTGTTGTTGTTACTATAAATTATATTATATATATATATATTAGTAGTTATGATAGTAATGGTTATATATTACTGATAACAAATTACTAGCCTAAGTAATAGCATTGCTATTATTACTATTACTATTATTATTAATATTAGTAGTAGTAGTTGTAGTAGTAGTAGTAGTAATAGCATTTTTTATTGTCTATTGTAGGTATATAAGCAGACTATCCTCCTGTACAGAAGAGTAAGAATCTAGTCCTATCCCCTCTCTGTGTAATTCATTTTGCACCAGGGTGGATATAAATACCGGCTAACGAGTGAAGTTTTACTAACAACTATTCCCTGATGCTCTCGGCCTGGCAGGGTGTTAATTACACAGAATGGGCCTGTGGACGTCAGCAGAGTGGATAAGCTGCTCTGTATGGGGGAAAAATGAACCAGCGGTGTTCTGTGGACGTCCAGAGCAACGCAGCCGCCTTTTCTCTCCTACCCGGCGAACATGGCACTGACAGAATGGGCCTAAAACCGCGCGCGCCGCTCTGGAGATGAACGCTAACTTCAGCCAGGTGGACGAGGGGGGCCCGTGGGCAGGTAAAGCGGAGTTGACCTTCGTCGTGGCCGACTGCGCGGTGCTGCTCGTGACGTTTCTGCTGGGCTCGGCCGCTAACGTGTTCGTGGTGCACGCGGTGCGCCGCCACAAGTCCCTCCAGACGGCCACCAACGCGCTTCTGGTCAACCTGGCGCTCGTGGACCTGCTGCGCTGCGCCACGGACTGCCCGCTGCTGCTGCTGATCGTGCTGCGGGCGCGGGGGCGCGCAGACCTCGGGCAAGCGCTGTGCAGCGCGCAGCTCGCCTGCTTCTCTCTAACCTGCGGCGCGCAGCTGCTCACCGTGGCGGGAATCAGCGTCGAGCGGCACAGGGCCGTCACGAAACCTTTTGAGGGCGGCGGAGGCGGCGGCGAGCGACGGAAGCGAGTGGCCGCGTGGATCCCGTTCGCGTGGGCCGCGCCTGCCCTCGCGTCGGCGCTGTGCGCGCGCTTCGCCCGGGATTCACCCGTGTACGCGAGGTGCAGGGGGCTGCGCGCTCACGACCTCCACATGTTCGACTCGTTCGGCCGGTACGTTTTGCTGCCCGCGTGGTGCGCGTGCCTGGCGGTCATTGCCGTGTGCTACGCGCACATTTTCATTGTGGTGAGGGCGCACAGCAGGAAGATATTCGACAAAGGCATGTTCCTCCCGCCCGGGAAGAAAAAAGCAGAACAAAAAGAGGAGAAAAACTCGGGGAACGTGAAAGGGAACATGCCGATCGCGAACGAGCTTGATAAAACCCCATCAGAGCCCGAGATAAACGGCGCAGCGCAGACCGTGTTGCCTGACGGTGGTCACAATGAACCCTATAACGCTCGAGTAAGCAATGAAGGTCAAACTCCGACCCCACAAACTCCCCCTAAAAACAGTGTAACCTTAGTCTTTGAACTGCGCGAAAACGCGCCAGAACTCACAGATGTGGAGCAGACTGTAGAATGCGCGTCCCCGGCGGCTAATGGCACCCAGAGTGTGTCCGAGAGGCACGAGAACGCGCCAGGACTCACAGATGTGGAGCGCGGAGAAGAGCAGTCTGTAGAATGCGCGTCCCCGGCGCCTAATGGCACCCAGAGTGCGTCCGAGAGGCACGAGAACGCGCCAGGACTCACAGATGTGGAGCGCGGAGAAGAGCAGGCTGTAGAATGCGCGTCCCCGGCGCCTAATAGCACACAGAGTGCGTCCGAGAGGCACGAGAACGCGCCAGGACTCACAGATGTGGAGGCCGATGACGCGTCTCCGACCGAAGTTAAGAGCGCGAGCGAAAACGCGCGTGAGAACGAGGACCAGATCGCGGGCCTAGACGTGCTCGAGAGCGCGCATCAAGACGCACCGCAGGATGCGCATCAAGATGCGCATGAGGACGCACAACAAAACGCGGCCGAGAGCGCGCCCCAGGCTACGGAGGTGGTGGGAGAGGTGTGCATGATGCCGCCGTCTTTCGCCAACAGGGACAGAGGAAACAAGAAGAAGGAGAGTAAATTGGCCAAGCGCTCCGGATACATCATCTTCACCTTCCTCGTCTTCTGGCTGCCGCTGATCGGGACGATAGTGCTGAACGTCTTTCTGGACAGAAGAGAGAGCCCAGGCGTAAGTCCGAGTCGTTCATCTACAACCGCGTCAATGTAGATTATAAATAGGAGTCTAAACAATAAGCACAGTCATATCTGTCTGCAGAGCCACAGGGTCACTCCAGCAGGTTCACGCCAGTGACATTCAGCGCATGCGCCGACACGTTTTGGTTTTTCTTAGCGGCTTTTAGGCTAATCAGCATTTCAGCTCGTTTTATGTGGATTTCCACTAAATGTATGATAAATCTGCGTTGGGCTAAAGTCGTATTTTACGCTTTAGACTGAAACAAAATTCACAGCGTTAATATCACACGAATTCCAGCTGATGTGGCCTGGATAAACTAATGGGCTGTGCGGGCATAACGCTCATTAACTTCCCCTCAGTACGGGGCTCTATATGTACACTTACATTACATGTGCAGGAGTAAAAGCAGGTTTAAACTGAGCATAATATTAAACTTTAGGCTAAAACGAACTGTGTTTTTTTAACGTATCCCTGCTGAAAACACCTTGAGAAACCTTTAAGTGCTTCTTTTGGTTTCTGGTGGTTTTAATGCGTTTTGGCTTATGGTTCTGTCGGTTACCAGTGGCCACGGTCTCCGTTCCTGAATGGTAATATGCATAGAGACATACAACCAGCACAAACAGTCACTGTTTACATCAGAGAAGTACGGAGCCCCGCTGGTGACACCCTGTATAAATAAAAATAATGCGTGGCCACGACTTAGTAAAGCGTGGGAACTAGATCCTAATGCGTGGCCACGACTTAGTAAGCCACGATCTCGTTCCCACGCCTTACTAAGTCATTGCCACGACTTAATCATCTCATTCCCACACCTTACTAAGTCGTGGCCTCGCATTAGGATCTCGTTCCCATGCATTAATATGAGGACTTTCTTTACATGACACAATCGCGCTGTCTTACTAATCCGCTGGAGTGAAACTGCGGGTGTTAATGCTCGGCTCTGTGGCTCTCAGACCCTTTTTGTCATAGATGCTGTTCTTTTATCTATCAAAACTGACACCTGTTGCTTCTTAATCCTAATATTTCAGGAGGACGGCGTTCAGGAGCTGGAGGTTCTTGTGGTCTGCATCGCCTGCATGACCTCCCTGACCAACCCCATCATTTACGCTGCGGTCAACCCTCAGTTCCGCAATGAGTTTTACTACCTGAAGAACAAATGTAAAGCACTGTTTGCCAAACAGTGACATGAAAAATGGAAACTTTTATCCAACTATGCCATACACTGATCTTGTCTGAATATGCAAACAGATTCTCTTCTGATGTAAAGCCTTGCAGGTGTGGCAGTACCTGTTGTTACATGCTAGAAGACCATTTTCATATAACATCAATTTTATAAACTTCTCTGTCCAAAGAACATCTCCAACATACTTACTTTGTAGGAGAAGGGAAAACATTATACATTTAATGTGTCAATGTAAAGAGGTTTTATTCCAAGTCATTTTGGAGCATTTCTAGTAATTATTAAGTACCCTTATTAGTCCCACAACGAGGAAATTTCACCTCCGCATTTAACCCATCCGTGAAGTAAAACACCACACACACACTAGGGGGCAGCAAGCACGCTTGCCCGGAGCTGTGGGCAGCCCAATCCGCAGCGCCCTGGGAGCAGTTGGGGGTTAAGTGTCTTGCTCAAGGACACCTCAGTCATGTGCTGTCGGTTCAGGAGATCGAACCGGCAACCTTCCGGTCACGAGGCTGGTTCCTTAACCTCCAGCCCGTGACTGCTTCTTTCTACTGAAACATTCATCATAACATTTTCACAGAATGTATAGGACAGCTGCCCTGTTCACAAAATAAAAGTGAACCAAAATGGCAATGTTTATTTTTGGACAGTAATGATAAACTTGTCATATTGTCATTCAGTTGTATTCATTTCTGAAATCCACAGACGTGGAGAGGGCAGTTGCATCTCAAAGGCTGAATGGTCACTCTGCAGGTTTCATAGGTTAAATAAAGACCGAGGTTTATCTCTGATGCTCTGTTCCAAAGTAACCACTGTAAACCACCTCTTTAAGTCTTACAACAGCTTTATTTTGACATATTTGTCATTTTGTATGAATTCAACATCAGACACAGAAATGAATGAAATGAGTTGTCAGTTAGGCCAGTCAGCATCAAAGCTACTGTTACCTCTGTTTAAAATGAAATATGCAGCACTACCTCCTACATCTCTGGCTTCTTAAATCTTCCCCTTTAACATTTTCTTCAGTTTCATATTTACAGACCACAGTTTACTTAAATGTGATCATTTATTCATGTATTTAATTGAGCAAAAATGTCATTATGCACAGTTATTGTTTTATGGTTGGATGTTTGTAATTGTCAGACAAATAAACATTATAAATATGTGTTCAAGTATTTGATTATGTAAGTGCATAATAACCGTGATGTGGAGGATGTTTTTCATGAGCAGCAGGAGGCCTTACAGAGTCATTTAATACTGCTTGACAGAGAGAGAGAGAGAGAGAGAGACATGGAAAGCTATTTCATGGTCCCATTTTGCAAAATATCAGTAAAAAAAAATCACAATTTCACTCAAAATGAAAGCAAACAATATTAATAATGAATTGTTACATTACAATGATTATTGTAATCCAATAACATACATTACATAACATAAAAGTAGTTTTATTTACTTATTTATTTTGCTTGTTTGTTAAGAAATATTTATCTCTTTCTCTGACAATGTTGTTGCCCAGTGCATTGCTTAGATAACCTGTGATCACTCCCATTTCACCCCTTGCCCCTACCACTTAGCCCTTACCCCTCTGTTTTGTGCGTTCTTGACTAGGAGGGTAGGGTGTCCTGATTTTTGTTGAGATAGAGGGGTAGGCCTAAGTGTTGGAGCTAAATGGCCCTTTTTTTTCAGAGACACACTCCAAACAGAACATGAGGCTGTCAAATAGCTGACATTAGCTTAATATCACCAAAGAATTAGTGGTGGGTAATAATAAGTAATTATCAGAGCCCCCCTCTTTGAAGACATATGATTCCCCAGTGTAACTAAAGCCCAGCAGTGACGATGCTGAATTTTATCCCCTTTTCTGCAATCATGGCAGACTGGGAGGGTCGCCTACAGAGCAGCGCTACTAGTCTGTAAATGAAGTAATGTTCTTTTTTATTTGAGGGTCCCATGACTGGCCAGTGGGCTAGACTAAACAGTATTTTCTGCTCACAACAAGGCTGGTCAACAGTGGTCATGAAAAAGATACTCATTTAAAATCCAAGTCCAATAATTCACACTGACGCTATTAAGAAAATCCAGCATGCTCTAATGCATCTGGGTAAAGTGCTTTTCATTTTGTATCATCCAGAATACGGTCAACAGTTTTCTCAGTGCAAAAGATCTCACCTCTGTGCTTTAGACAAATCTCAATATTAATAATTCACAACATTACAGCCGTAAAAGAGCACAAACTAAAAAGATCAAGTGAGCTAATAGTACCTAGATGCCATTTCATTTCTTGTAAAGCTGTAAGTTCGCTCTTCATGTTACAGTTAGCAGCATTCAAGAATGTAAAGATGTGATGAAGTAAATGCAGAATTCGCTTTTAAAGTGGGTTTGGTTCAGTTTGGTTCAGTAAAGATGAGGATAAGAGCAGGTCAGCTTTCACCTCCTCAACAACCAGCGGGAGACGGAGCAAAAAAATAGAGTGCAAGTAGGATGAGATACACTACCACCAGAGCAGTACCTGAGAGAGAGAGAGAGAGAGAGAGAGAGAGGGGGGGGTGAGAATGTGTGTGTAACAGAGAGAGAGAAAGAGTGTGTATAAGGAAGGGAGGGAGAGAGAGTGTGTGTGTGTGTGTGTGTGTGTGTGTGTGTGTGTGAGAGAGAGAGAGAGAGAGAGAGAGAGAGAGAGAGAGAGAGAGAGAGCGAGAGAGAGGGAGGGCAGAGAGAATGAGTGTAAGTGAGAGAAAGTGTGTACAGGAGAGAGAGAGAGAGAGAGAGAGAGAGAGAGTAAGGGAGAGAGAGAAAGGGACAGTATGAGGGAGGGGACAGAGAATGAGCATAAGGGAAGTGAGGGAAAAAGTGTGTGTAACAGAGAATGAGTGTGTAATGCAGAGAGTGTAGGAGAGTGTGTGTAAGGGAGAGAGAGTGAGGGGGGAAGAGTGTGTAAAGGAAAGAGAGTGTAAGAGAGAGTGTGTAATAGAGACAGAGTTTGAGAAACAGAGAGCGTGTAAGGGAGTGTAAGGGAGTGAGAGAGGGTGAGAGGGAGAGAGTGACTGTTGTGATTCTTTCATCTTATTTACCTCTGAAAAACTGAATATGACAATGTGTGTGTATCTTGTTAAGTATCACAATATAATATTTTACTACATCGTCCACCACTAATGAGAATGCATAAGTAATGGAACATATATCAATAGCGTATATTACTGATACAGACAACTGACCAGCCTGCTCTGTCAATATACTCTGACAATCATTAAGGAGAAGCTCAGCGCTCAGACTACTCTGCATGTCCTCCAGTTCAGCCACTCTTACCCTGAAAGTAATCAGACTTTCCATCCATGAAGATGTAGTTGACAACAATGACACTGAAGATGCTGGCCCACAGATGCAGGTCACTGAAGATGAGCACAAAGCCAACATCCTGTTCAAGAGGAGAAACAACACACTCAACTGAACAAGGGTCAGTTATGTCTAAAACACACAACAATGAAATTGCACAAAATATCCTAGTGGGAATATTTCCAAAACTGTTCAGTGGTTGTTGAAATTATATTTTCTTTAACTACTTAAACTCTAAGGCCCTGTGTGTCAATACACACTTCTATTCCTCACTGTCATAATGAGGGAGGAGGGCAACAGAACTTAACACGGGATAAAATGTAACACGGCATTTAATGTAGTTGAAGAGGTTCGAGTAGAATCTGCTCCTGATCACTTTCTTGAAATCCACAGCAATGAAATCTGTAAATTTTGACAACTTTCTAGCCAACATTCCTTGACCATTCACACTGACGACTGTTTCTTCATCATGTTGTCTTTCACTGTAAGTGTTTTTAAATGAATAAACAGTGTGTAAAAGTAAAAACTGTATTATTTTAATCATCCCTCAAGTATTGGTGGTTGTAGCACAATTAATTTTGTTATGCAACTGCAAAAATTGCATATGCAAATTATGCAACAGCAAGAATATTAACACGGACAGGAAAACAAGATATTAGACCAGTATAGTTTTAGCATCTCTACACTGGCTGCCTGTTTCCTTTAAAATTGACCGTGAAATTTTGCTACTAGTTTTTAAATCTTTTAATTATTTAGCACCTTCAGACATTTCTGAGTGCTGGTAGACGATGTTCCAAATTGAGCTTTAAGATCATCGAGTGCTGCTTTCTCCATATTCCATGTGTGAAACTTAAAAAGGGAGGCAGCGTTTTGTTTTTATCCACCAAAGATCTGGAAAACATTACCAATAAATATCCATCTGGCTCCATCTGTCAATGTTCTTAAAAAACAATTAAAAACATATCTCTTTACTTTAGCATTTAACTAGTTTTTTATACTATATATTATACTATATACTGCACTTTTATCTTGTGCTTCTTAATTGTAATTATTAATATATCCCTTTTCTGGTATTTATTATTTGTTTATTATTTTCTTTTTTATTATTTCTTTATTATATTTCTTTTCTCTCTGCTACCTCTGTTGTGTTTACTTTGTATTGTTAGTTGCATTTTTAAAGTATGAAATGAGCTATATAAATAAACATTATTATTATTATTGCTATTAGTTTTAGCTGAATTGTTCATTAACAAATTGCATAATAAATAACAACAGAATACTGGCCATATAAAAGACACTTGTTTTTAAATCCAAACCCAATAACTCACACTGAAGCTTTGAACCTCTGTTAAAACATTAAATAAACAGTTCTGCTTTTCAAAAATTCTATTGGTTAATTTGTCATGGAATGTTCACAAATGGGGTATAAAAAGACAGAAGATAAAAAAAAGACTTTTCTTATTCTCTAATGACAATGATGACTTACAACTTCCAGTGTGAATATTAAATAAATTATATTAGGCGATAATTGATGCAGCGTTAATTAACCATTGTGAATGAATATGGTGCCGCTTAGGCAGCTGTGCTGGACTGGTTGGGGAAGTGACTCACATAAAAGGCGTTAAAAAGGATCAGTATGGGGATCTGAATCATGCACACCTGCACCGCAATACAGCTCCCCACCTCCAAACTGCAACAGAACAACACCAGAGCAGTGAGACAGCTGTCTGAGGGCAAACAACCACACACACTCTATATAGAAGAGTGTGTGGAGAATTAATGGCACATCTAATCTACACACACAGAAACAAAAGCAGAACCAGGATGAAAGGCTGAATTGTGAAAGGAGGAACAAAGAAACCGCATAGAATCGTGTTTCTGAATTATGTTTCTGTTGCACAACTAAATGTGCACTTGGTCTGTATGGCTGAGTTAGAGACCCACCTGAGGCTGATGTTATTCTGCAGAGCAAACTGGATCCCATTAACGATCTCTGGGATTTCGGGGACCATGGCCAGAACGGTCACACCTATGAAATACTGAAAAGATACAAGAATCAAATAAAGATGACAGCAAATAAAAAAAGTGGAATATGTGTGTGTGTCCAAAACACTGTCAAATGCAAAAGTTTGGGCGGCCCCGGACAACCACATTTTGTTGGTTTTTGAAGTGAAAACTTGTTAAAACGTCCTCTACTGCACATTTTAATGCATAATAACTGTTTATGGGGCAGTCATGGGTTGGAGGTTAGGGAACTGGCCCTGTGACCGGAAGGTTGCCAGTTCGATCCCCAGCACCGACAGCGCATGACTGAGGTGTCCTTGAGCAAGACACCTAACCCGTAGTTGCTCCCCGGGCGCCGTGGATAGGGCTGCCCACTGCTCCAGGCAAGTGTGCTCACTAGTGTGTATGTGGTGTTTCACCTCATGGATGGGTTAAATGCGGAGATTAAATTAATTAAAATTAATTTTAAAAATTAATTAATTAATTTAAAAATGTAAAATAATTTTTATTCATTTAATTTATCACACTGGAATACATTAAACGTAATTGTGGCCTGTACAAAACGTATGACACATTAGATTTTATGTTTTTTTTCCCACTATGTTAAACTCTGCATATAATCAGAAACTGTGCATTAAGAAATTAAAATGCAATTAGATGCAAATTAATGGAAAATGCAAATTAAAATGCACTATTTTAAGTTTCTTCGCTGTAGAGGATGTGTTAACTTAGTTTCACTTAGAAAAACATGTGATTTGACCAGGTGTATTCAAACTTTTGCCTATAACTACACATAACAGACGCAATGATGGTTGAGATCAGGCTGCATGCCCTATTCATGTGAGTATGTAGGCATGTGTGATCTGAGTGTGTTACATGCCTGGCTAAGAGTGTGTATGAGTGTAAGACCTGAAATTTATCACATGCATGAACAAACCACAATACTAAACAAACTGACACAGTATGGGAAATGCCAAAAAACAGACAAAAAGTAGTGATTTTGTAAATCTACTTTGATGCATACAACGATAAGATATTAAATGTTTCATCTTACAAACTTCTATATACGCTCATTTTACAATTGGCATCTGCCAGATGTTGAGACAGGGGCAGTTTAAGACTCTCATTAAAAGATTACTTTGGAAAACCACTATCAAAAAACACTTTGGGTCGCTACATCCACAAATGCATGTTAAGGCTGCACTATGCACAGTGGAACCCATACTGTCAACCACAACCAGGAATTCTTTGGGCTCAAGCTTGTCTAAAATGGCCTGATGCACAGTGAAAGTATGCATTATCAACCTTTCAGACTGGTTATGGATGCTGCGTTCTCCAGCCCAAAGAAGAAAAGTACTATCTGGATTGTTACCAGAATAAAGTTCAAAAGCCAGGGTCTCTCATAATATTATAAATGCCAGTGGTGTAGGTTACTTGCACATCTCTGAAGGCACCATTACTGATAAAAGATGATGTCTTTTTTCAGTGACATCCATGCTTTTTTCTAACAGGACAACACCAATCATGGGTTGCAACTGCATGGCTGTGTAAACATATGTGTAGGTGCTGGAATGGCCTGCCCACACTCCAAATCTGTCACCCGTCACTGTTACATAGTGTCTGTAAACTGGTTCTGCGATTACTCCTATAGCCACAGCAACAATAAATACTGAGCACTGTGCATTGCTTTACAGGTTGCATAGGTGGTGTAAGGACAGAGAGTGCATCTCTCATGTTTAGCCTCATGCCCACAAAAGCACCATCTTTGTGCAATGCTCAGAATTTTGCTTGCATTGCATTATGAATTTTAAGCTTACAATTTTTAGAATGCGAGGAAATCAAGTATTGTGTAGCCCGAAGCCTTTGCATACTTGCATGAAGTATGTTTCTGCCTTAAAAGCTGCATGCAGCCAAGTGATGCTGGATGATTCAGTATGGGGAGGATGTGCTTTATGTGTGTGTGTGTGTGTTATGTGCCTGAGAGATGCCGGGATGGTTCAGTATGGGCTGAATGTGCTCTGTGGTCAGGTCAGCGCAGACGGACATCAGCACTGTGGCGATGATCAGGATGAGCAGAGCTCTCCAGCGAGACCAGTGCACCACTGCATCCAGATGACCCGAAGCTACACACAAACACGCACACTTGTACATCAAGTTATTACAACAAAGGGTGTGTAGTGACCGGACTGTTAACCCCTTTAAGTCCTAGGTTTATTACATCCTACATGGACTACAATGCAAATTGGCTAAAATATTCAGTAACACTCTCTTTGAACCCTGCTACATAACATTAACATAACCATGCCATAAATGTGTCATAGAAGATTCCATATGCTTTTGTCATGGCATGTGTTGCAATAATTAACGTCATGGTGGCGAACTACAGTACACTTAGCATGTGATAAGCTGTTATGCCACCTGTCTTAACAATCACTGCTAGTGGTAACATGACAATGTTATACTACTGAACAAAATCTGACAACTCATGACCATGTATGTAATTTTCCACGACATGTTTATGGCACAGTAATGTCACTGTTATGCAGCAGGGTTCAAATAGTGTGTTACTAGTTATGTTTAGGTTATAGAAGTGTATAATAACAGTATGGGTCTGTTGGCAGCTTCTGGTCATTTAAGGCACTTAGCCCTTAAAACACAAGGCCTATTATTCAGTAATCTCTAAAAATATTTGTGTTAACTACAATGAAACTAATATGTCAATGTGAATGAGGAGTTAAAATAAGAGTCCACATGCAGTTTAAGGGGTTAAGATGTAGAAAGGAATCTCACCATGACTATCACCAATGTGGATGTCATAGATGTGCGAGTGGGTCTTCAGAGTGAACAGAAGGCCAATGATGTAGGATGCCGGCAGCAGAACTGACACTGTATACACTAGCGGTCTGAAACATTTGTGAAAATCCACAGACCACAGTGAAGAGAACCACATCACTTCATTCTAGGATGCAATACTAGCAGTGCATTGATGGTACACTATATTGCCAGAAGTATTCGCTTGTCTGCCTTCACACGCATATGTACTTTAGTGACATCTCCTTCTTAATCTATAGGGTTTAATATGATGTCGGCCCACCCTTTGCAGCTATAACAGTTTCAAGTCTTCTGGGAAGGCTTTCCACAAGGTTTAGACTGTGTTTATGGGAATTTTTGCCCGTTCTTCCAGAAGCGCATTTATAAGGTCAGACACTGATGTTGGATGAGAAGGCCTGGCTCACAGTCTCCGCTCTAATTCATCCTAAAGGCATTCTACTGGGTTGAGGTCAGGACTCTGTGCAGGATAGTAAAGTTTTTCGACACCAAACTCGCTCATCCATGTCTTTATGGACCTTGCTTTGTGCACTGGTGCACAGTCATGTTGGAGCAGGAAGGGGTCGTCTTCAAACTGTTCCTACAAAGTTGGGAGCATGAAATTGCCCAAAATCTCTTGGCACTGAAGCATTAAGAGTCCCTTTCACTGGAACTAAGGGGCCGAGCCCAACTTCTGAAAAACAACTCCACACCATAATCCCCCCTCCACCAAACTTTACACTTGGCACAACGCAGTCAGACAAATACCGTTCTCCTGGCAACCACCAAACCCAGACCCAAAACCCAGTGGCCTAACACTTGTTAAAGTACCACTGAGAGTTGACTATGGAATATTTAGTACCAAGAAAATTTCACAGCTGGACATGTTGCACAAGTGGCATCCTATCACAGTACCATGCTGGAATTCACCGAGCTCCTGATAGCGACCCATTCTTTCACAAATGTTTGTAGAAGCAGTCTGCAGGCCTGGGTGCTTGGTTTTATACACCTGTGGCCGTGGAAGTGATTAGAACACCTGAATTCAATGATTTGGATGGGTGAGTCAATACTTTTGGCAATATAGCGTATGTTGGAAGTAGGATGCTTACTTACTCTATATGGCTGTGAAACAGGCTGTAGTTGTTTTCACTCTGAAGAAACACAGAGGAGATTCAGTATGTATAAGATTATCACCAGAATGGTTAAGTACACAATCTGTTCACACAAATTAAATAATATCAATCATGTTTAATGTCACATCACAGTTACACAGGTTCAAAGTTGAAAATCCTTTATATATATATATATATATATATATATATATATATATATATATATATATATTCATATATATGCATTGCAGATTAGACAAGATATGGATAGAAGATGTACAGGATGTCAAACTATATGTGCTGTATAGATTGCTAAATTGAAGTTACAGTAAGACCAGAGTGAATCTGTTTGAGGTGTGGATGTGGTGTGGATTGTCTATGGAGATCATGATGATGATGATTGAGAAATATAGTGACGGGCCCATTAACTAAAACACCAGCACTACTGGCTGTTCAGCAGCCTGATGACACAGATATACATGTCAGGTGACCAGGCCTGGTAACAGTGGCCACTTATTTGGATAAGTGGAAAATAACTATTTTTGGTGGTACTTTTGAGACTCCCTAATACTTAATCACGTAGGGGAGTAAACATAGTGTGCAGCATGTGAATTGAAAGCGTGCAATAAAACAAGTGTAGTTCAACACAGTGGTTGTAGTATCCTCTCATCTTTAATTTGGCCATGAAACTATACTGAACATGAACTTTACTATCCAAGGCCTGATGCCTTGTTCTCTAAAGCCAATCTATCCAAGGCCATTTGAAATGGCCTGTTTCACCTGATTGTATGAGAGCTTAAACATCATTTTCCTCATATGTTTTTCCCTAAAGCTGTTTTGTCTGACTTCCACTTTTGTCGAACAAGCTCATCTATGTTAGGTACAATAAATGTGGTATTACTGAAGGATATCACATTATTCATCATGTTTTCTGTCATGTTCATTTGAGGGAATACTAGCCCGTTCTTATGGTTTGAGTGAAATAAATCAGTAATAAAACGACGAGCAAACAAGTTTTTACCATCAATGTTAAAACAGTAACTCAGTTAACCAACACCAGGCATAAGTCTAGGAACAAAAGAAACAGCACCATGAAAATGGCTTTTTTCCAAAATTTGTTTGGAAAGTATCTTACCAGGTCATAGTGACAGTTTTTGCAGTTGAATGACCCATTGCTGCTGTTGGTCCCAGAAGAGTTTGTGCAGTCTTCACACACTAGATTCCCACAGGCTTTAGAAAACAATGTGGGGGCAAACACACCTGCCACAGAAAAACAATAAGGTCAATCAGATTAGCAGTAAACACACAGTGCTGATAAATAGATGTACATCCGAAGATGGCATAGTGTCGGCGAAGAAGTGCATAAAATGAGAGAGAAAGAGACCAAAAGGAAGTGCAAATGGTAAAGTAAAAGAGAGAGTGTGGGTGCCTGAAAGAGAGAGAGAGAGAGAGAGCACACAGGAGAGAGATAATGAGAGACAAGAGTGCAAGACGCATAATATAAATAATATGATTTGCTCTCAGAACAGTTTAGATTTGTTGTGACATGGTTCAAAGGTGCTGGAAACATTCCTTAGAGATTCTAGTCCATCTGGACATGATTACATCATGTAAATGCTGCAGATTTGTCAGCTGCACATTTATGCTGTGAATCTTCTACCATGTTTTCCCATAGGTGCTCTACCAGGTTCAGATCTGTTGACTGTGGAGGCCATTGAGGAACACTCACATGGAGCCAGATGTAATTTGAGATATTGGAAGAAGCCATAGAAAATGGGTAAATAGTGACCATAAAAGGATGCACATGTTCAGCAACAATACTCAGAATTTTCATAAACAACACTGGTTTTGTCCTCAGCAGCCCAATGTGTGCCAGGAAAACATTCTCCACACCACTACACCAATGCCACCAGCCTGATCTGCTAACACAAGGCAGGCTGAGTTAGAGCTGGGTGACATACCAAAAATATCACATCAAGATACTTCTAGACATTGTCACGACACTTGTTTTGATTGGCTTTGATACAAACTGATATCAAAAACTATGAAACAATGGGCCTCATTCACAAACCGTTCTTAAGAGGATATTTCTTCTTAAAACCCACTCACACAGTTTCTGACATTTACCAATGTTATTATTCTTAGGTAAGAACAGAATTTGCACACACTCAAGCATCAAAGTGCAAACTATTTTGTGGTTTAAGAACATGTCATGAGTCTGAAATAGAATTTTTCTTAGGACCTTCCTTAGGAACATATTTAAGAAAAAACTTAAGAAGATATTGGTGAATGAGGCCCAATGACTTTTATTCTAAAGCTGCGTTCCAAAGCCAAGGCTGCAGCTGAGGTAGGCAGCATTTCTCAGCCATCATAGAAGAGCATTTTAAAGCAAATGATCCTTTGTATGCAGTCTAGAAATGTAGCCTACATTCAGTGTGATTTCAAGGATGCATCAGATGTATCCTACCGAGGACCTGCAGCTTTGGAACACAGCTACTCTTTCACATACTACATTGCGCTAAATCCATTAATTAACATGCAGTCGATCAGTGTGCTTTAAAAACTGATAATATCCAGAAAAGCGTTTTATTGCTTATCACAATAAAATTGATCACAATAATGATTAAATATTGTCACAGGTGACTCCTATTACCACTGTTGTAAAGTTTGCATATCCAAGTTACTGTACTGTTCATGTCAGCACAAACAAGTTTGGCTATTTTCCTCTGCCCTCTCTTATCAACAAGGTGCTCGCAGAACTGCCACAAGCTAAATGGGTTTTCTGTTTGTCGCACAATTCTCTAGAGCCTGAAAATCTCAGGACAGCCACAGTTTCTGAAATACTCAAATACACTGATATGTATAGAGCAAAAGACGGGGGTGGGGGGAGTGAGTACTCACCTCCTATAGATATGAACAGCAGTGAGGAGCTGACCCCTGCTGAGCGACTGTTAAACCTCTGCTCCCTGTGCTTCAGCCCACCAATGATCATACAGATCCCCTGAGAACAAGAGAGTGAAAGAGGCTAAGACAGCACTTTGAGCTTTTATGCTGAATATGGAATAAGTGATAAGCACTACAGAAATACATTTATTTCTCTTTTTTAAATAAAAAAAGATTGAGTTAGTAGAACAGGTTTAAACTGATTACAATTTATTACCTAATTTACTTCACATGAACTGAGCGGTAAACATTATATTATGTGGTAAACTTTACTACAAAGCTTTAAGCAAGTTTACTTATTTTACAACAGAATTGATATTTAACTGGAATTTTTCAGAAGATACATCTGTACACTTAATTTCCAATTTGTTAGTTTACTTGGTGAAAGTAAAGGTAAACTCAACATGTCACGGTTTACAGTGTATGTGGTACTGGTATAATGTCTTTGATCCCTCACTGGAATAAAGAGGATGCATCCAAGCAGTGTGCCCGTCAGCGCTGACTTCACAATCTCCTCTAAGCACTTGCTGTCCTGGCGATGGCCCCTTAACAAGGCTGTGATGTAAAAGGTCAGCTCAGTGATGGAGCCGAATGTGGCGTTGACCACTGCACCGACTGCAAAGTTACTCTGCGCTGATATACTGCAGACACACAAAGACAATTCATTTCAGTTTAGCTCTGCTGTACAAACGTTTACCAACAGAATAGACAAATATTGATCATGCTCATTAAATCTGCTAATAAGTGGAAAATGAGAATTTTAAAGATGACATGACTGAAACTGAAACTCACCCACATAAATATCTATAAACACTTATGCCAGTAGGTGTCATTTTGTCATAAATGTTGCATTTTCCAGCTTTAATGCCGTATGGACATAAACATGTCAGGTAATACTGTTTATTTTCTGACATTAAGTTGTATCATAACACTTTCTGGGTTGAGACAATATAGATTTTGCAGCTCAATGTACATCGCAATGACTTAATGCTGAAAATATGACAGATTGCCAAGTCAGACTGGTTGACTAAAATTTTTCTGTGGCCTTTAGGTAAAATGTTTCATTTTACATTTATAAGATTGAGGTTATGTCATATGATTAGCATTATGTCACTGTGATATACAGTACGCTTCAAAGTCGGTTGTTATAACGCCTTAATTAGTGTCATGCCACAACCCAGTGTCTAAACAAATCGATGTCACCTGATGCAGGTGTTGTGTCAACTTGACATAACAGTTGCCACAAACAGCCTTTATGAATGTTTATGCAAGTTTATTTACATTTATTCAAGTTTCTGTTTATGTATGTTTATGTAAGTAAGCAGCAAGATGAGCTTACACTGTCATTTAATTAGAAAGTTAAAACATTTCTTGCTTCTCCTGTAAAGTCACCTTTCTGAGATGTGGTTTTGTTCTGCCAGTGATAATATATATAATAAATATGGGATATATTATTACATAAAGCTATTTATGTATATAAAATATAACACATATGAGATACGTATATCCACAAAAAAACACCTGTGTATGGTGTGTGGTGGCAGTGGTGGTGTGGGAGGTGTGCTCACCTGGCTATGCCCATACCAATATAGTAGGATAATGGAATGATGGAACCTATCGCTGTGGCAAACTTCACCTCAGAGCTGACAACCTGGTTGCCTTGGTCCACATAGCCAATCACCATTGAAATTACAACTAGAGGGAGGAGATCTAGAAGACAGCAGTTATCTAAGGAAAATAACATGCAAACTGAGAACCACACACTAGATTAACCCTTAGACCAGAGCAGCCCATGCCATTCGAAACAAATTCATTCAAATGTAGCTACCAGTTCTTAACCTCCTATAAACTGGTGAGTGAATGAGCCTATTTACTTTAATCTGCTTTCTAGAAGGATACTGACAGCAAACACATTGATCCCATCGACCGTGTACTTGTAGTAGTAGACATTCAATGCATGGTAGCAGCAGAGGATGGCTTTCCCTTCCTCTTCCTGAGGTTCACACAAAAAGTGATATATATATGGACTATGTGGATTTGTTACACAATGTTAGTATATGATATTATATAAGATTATGGCTTTAGACATAGTGAGGCACAGGAATAAGTAGCATCTCACCCTCCTTCCGGAACTGATGTGAACTTGCTCGGGGGGCATTAGCAGGATAGTCCTCAAAGTTCTGGCACTCATTTTGGCCACAGGGATGGTGAAAACCAGGAGCCAGGAGAGCAGCCCCAGCACACAGTGCGCCACAGCCAGAACGGGGTATCCCAGAAACAGCCACACGTACGTATTCACTCGCTTCTGCAAGAGAAAATAGTACATTCACTCACTAACTGCTGGTGGATGTATTCAGTAGTATTTGTAAGAAAACACACACTTAATCTAGTCTTAACACATTTACTGAATCTATCATTCCAGCTAATTTCACCAGAATGCCTGCACTTCAGAAGAAATTACCTCCCGGTAACCTTCATGATAACAGTTGATAAAATTTCTTGATAATAGTGTATTTATATTGAGTTTTACAAGAAGACGTTTTATTCAAATACATGATTACAGAGGGAGTGACTGTAAAGAGAGTAATCTAAATGGCTTTAAGAGAACAGATCATTTTTAAAGTAAAAATCTAGAGAGAAATAGTGCCTGTTATCACATTACAGTTACTGATTTAATAAGAATTATGTTACTTTTTTGTCTATAAGAGAACAATTACACACAATGCATTTAAAACATACACTTCCTCTGATTATCTATGCCAGGTCTAATCACGTTAATCTGAAACTGCTGGACAAAGATCCTCATGCTGGAGAAAAGCCCCAACAGACCAGACTCAGTTTTCCTTTGAGAACAGCTCTGTTAACTTTACATTTTATTCATAAATATTAGCCAAAAATGATGCTGACTGTGACTTGCTGTTTCTTTCTTAATAAATTTCGTTGTACTTTATATTTTTTATAGACGTGTATGGGTGCTAAAATTGATTTAACTTTACAGTACAGTTTTTGTTGCCAGGAAAGTAATAATTAATAAATAGTGTTAAACATTTACTGTAAATATACAGTGTAGAGTCATGTAAAAGCAAAGTAATATATAGACTCTATTGGATTACTTTACCAAACACTAATTAGTTAAGTAATCCCATTATTGTTTAAACAGACAAATATACATTTCTTTAGGGAGATAAGTCTTTCTCCCATGTTCTTTTTCACACCACTTTACCCAGTAGTGCTGCTCTGCAGCCCTGGACTGCTCCACCACGTTTTCCAGTGGAGTAGGCAGCAGGAGGGGGGAGGTTACCTTCCCTTCATCAGGATTCTCCAAAAGATCATCATTGTGGAGCATTACACTGAAACTAGACAGTGAGCCACTCACCTGAACAAGCAAAGACAAAAGAACTCAGTAAATCACCACACAGACAGATAGGCAGTAGATGCAATAACTGCTTGTTCAAAAGTCCATTTGGCAGCTACAGCACCTGCAATTCATGAGTCAAAAAGCAATAATAAATTCATACCTAATTTCCATAGAGTAACCACACTGTAGATAATATGTAAGCCATTAAAAGCTGACTAGTGTAACTATCAACAGGGCTTGTTAGACTAGTACATCATAGCATTCATTTAAACCCATTCAAATAAAGTATAAACTTGCTAATGCCAGAGGTCAATGTGCAGTATTGAATATAATAAGAGTGGAACCTTTTCTATTGCTTTTCCAAATGGCCACAGAAAATAACAGGACAGTCTGAAGCACAACTGCCCTAAAAAAGAAAAAAGTACACAAGTTAGATTAAAGAATGAAAATCAAAGGTTGAAGGTTTTATGCAGGATGATAACAACAGCAGAACCACACCTTACCATGAGGGACTCCAATAATGGTGATGAACATCAACACACCAATGAGAAGGTACACCAGAGAAATCCACCAACCAAATAAAAACACGTACAGAACATTGCCACAGGTAATTAAAGAGCCTGGTGAAACATGAAAGACAGAGTGTGAGAGAAAG
This sequence comes from Pygocentrus nattereri, assembly GCF_015220715.1. Classification (NCBI taxonomy): domain Eukaryota; kingdom Metazoa; phylum Chordata; class Actinopteri; order Characiformes; family Serrasalmidae; genus Pygocentrus; species Pygocentrus nattereri. Next base: position 9,891,692 of record NC_051218.1, read on the forward strand.
AGAGAGGAAAGTAGAGATTATTATACATAAAATCATCTTATATGTATTTGCACTGATCTGGCAGTTTGGTAGGCAAACCCACCACATTACCCAACTGTTGCTGCACATTTTATTAGCACCCCCTCTATTCCGTTGAGCAACAGAAAGGGACCACCTTAGACCACCAAAGACCAGATACTATTTGGGTGGTGGATGATCTCAGTACAATAGTGAAGTGGCATGATAGTGGCACTGGTATGTCAGACACTGTATTGTTAAGAGTTTTTACATGTCTGTGCCACAGCTGAGCTGAGAAAACTAAATTAGCCAGCCAACAGCGAGGGGTCCTTGTGGTCAGAAACATTATTGATAAATGAGTCTGATCTGTGTTTCGTTGAATAGTGTTGAGTGAGTCTGACCTGTGTTTGGTTTAATGATGCTGACTGAGCCTGACCTGTGTTTGTTTTAATGGTGCTGAGTGAATCTGACCTGTGTTTGGTTTAATGATGCTGACTGAGTCTGATGTGCGTTTGGTTTAATGATGCTGACTGAGTCTGATGTGTGTTTGGTTTAATGATGCTGACTGAGTCTGACGTGCGTTTGGCTTAATGATGCTGACTGAGTCTGATGTGTGTTTGGTTTAATGATGCTGACTGAGTCTGACCCGTGTTTAGTTTAATGGTGCTGAGTGAATCTGACCTGTGTTTGGTCTAATGATGCTGACTGAGCCTGACCTGTGTTTGGTTTAATGATGCTGACTGAGCCTGACCTGTGTTTGGCTTAATGATGCTGACTGAGCCTGACCTGTGTTTGGTCTAATGATGCTGACTGAGTCTGACCTGTGTTTGGTCTAATGATGCTGACTGAGTCTAACCTGTGTTTGTTTTAATGGTGCTGAGTGAATCTGACGTGTGTTTGGTTTAATGATGCTGACTGAGTCTGACGTGTGTTTGGTTTAATGATGCTGACTGAGTCTGACCTGTGTTTGTTTTAATGGTGCTGAGTGAATCTGACCTGTGTTTGGTCTAATGATGCTGACTGAGTCTGACGTGTGTTTGGTTTAATGATGCTGACTGAGTCTGACCTGTGTTTGTTTTAATGGTGCTGAGTGAATCTGACCTGTGTTTGGTCTAATGATGCTGACTGAGTCTGACGTGTGTTTGGTTTAATGATGCTGACTGAGTCTGACCTGTGTTTGTTTTAATGGTGCTGAGTGAATCTGACCTGTGTTTGGTCTAATGATGCTGACTGAGTCTGACGTGTGTTTGGTTTAATGATGCTGACTGAGTCTGACCTGTGTTTGTTTTAATGGTGCTGAGTGAATCTGACCTGTGTTTGGTCTAATGATGCTGACTGAGTCTGACGTGTGTTTGGTTTAATGATGCTGACTGAGTCTGACCTGTGTTTGTTTTAATGGTGCTGAGTGAATCTGACCTGTGTTTGGTTTAATGATGCTGACTGAGTCTGACTTGTGTTTGGTTTAATGATGCTGAGTGAATCTGACCTGTGTTTGGTTTAATGATGCTGACTGAGTCTGACGTGCGTTTGGTTTAATGATGCTGAGTGAGTCTGACTTGTGTTTGGTTTAATGGTGCTGAGTGAATCTGATCTGTTTGGTTTAATGATACTGAGTGAGTCTGACCTGTGTTTGGTTTAATGATGTTGAATGAGTCTGATCTGTTTTAATTAATGATCTTGAGTGCATCTGACCTGTGTTTGGTATGATGGTGAATTAGTCTGATCTGTGTTTGGTTTGATAATGCTGAGAGTTTGGTTTAATGATGTCGAGTGAGCTGATGTGTATTTGGCTTACTGATGTTCTAATGATGTTATGTGAGCTGACCTGTGTTTGGTTTAATGATGTTAAGCTCTGAATAGAGCTCCTTCACAATCTCTGATCTATCCTCGAAGGGTCTCTCGGTCACGTGGCTCTTCCACTTTCTGAATCCAAACTTAACATGAAGGAAACACACAAATTACCATATCAAAAATTAAACATTATTTGATGTTTACACATTCTCACACTCAAAAGTTAAGCGCAATTACATACCTTGTAATTATTGGCAAGTTTCTGTGCCTCCACCTCATTCTCAGCACTTATGGTGGTCTTGCTTGGAACGTCTTCCCACACTCCATCAGCCACATGTGTGCTGTGTCCTACAAAAGGGGCAAATAGAAAAGACATCCTTATAAAAACTACTCAACTCTACAGAAACAACGGTACTAATGAAAATAACAAGAAAGTTGCAGAGATTTCAGCACTGCGCAGGGGCTTCCTTACCTTTTTGTGCATGTCTGGGTGTTAAAGAGCTGCAGGAATGGAGGCTGCAGGGCAAATTTAGGAGACATTCGGGAGTCTCTGAACATGAGGGCTCCATACACACTCGGTCATAACAGGAGCCTGGAAGGTGACCTTTAGCAGCAGCACCACCTCTGACTTCAACATGGTCCCGTGGAGGCTCTGAAGTCAGTAGGCACATCTGAACAACTGATGTTATACTCAATGACATGTCATTGTGTGCCAAGCTCCAAAAACAACGCATGATGTCTATAATGTCTGGGTAACAGTAACTGATGCTAACAGAATAATGTAACCCTCATAATGCATCACTCTGAGTCTAAAAAAATCACTTACACTTTTTTGGTTTCTTGTGATTAGTTTCATGACTGAAGACAGGAAATCAGCAGGGGGGAATTTAAGGAAGCTTGAGGTTTCAGAAGTATTTCAAAACAGAGAACTACACTGGGCGAAATCAAACACTGTTCCCTAACTGCCAAGAAAGTCTAGACAGGCTGAAATCCAGTCAGTGCACAGTAGAAGCAAGATTTTGCTATAATTATAGACAAAACTTGCAGGAGGGGTTCTCGTATTCATCTATAGAAGTAGGGATGAAGGTGTCAAGGATGTTAGAGTGGCTGTTACTAACGCTGTGGCATCGTTTGAGAGATGTCACTTGCAAATCAGGCTCATATTAACATATTTCACTGTATATGGTAAGTACAGTACAGTCCTGCCCTGTCACACAAGCTCTCTTCACACGGATAAGCGATTCTGTTAACAGGCGCTATCACTGATGTGTCGTTTATTTTAAGCAATTAAACGTTTTACCTTGAATATCACTGTTGTCGCTGACTGTCCTTCTCCGAGTGTCTGTGTCTGTGGACATCTCTGCCCCAGTGCCTCGCCAGTTGCACTACAGTAATAATTCTCATGTGATGACAACCTTCTCCGCACGAGCTAAACGCGTACGATGGGGTTTATGGGAAGTGTAGTTTTTACGCGCCCGTGGTACCGGCGAACAGCGCCTAAGCCGGCTGACCAAACGTAGGACCACGTGACTGACGGTGAGAGGAACTAGGGCAGCACGATGTGGACAAAATACATTCTGATTGCAACACGCAGTGCAACGTATTACAGACACTGATGCATGAATAAGAAGCCATTGCAAAAGACCGGGCTGTATTAGTTTCATCAAAATAATGGACTAATATTGTGTTACATGAATACCTTGATTCACTAAAACGCTGAGAGAAATGCTTATGGAAGTGTGATTGGTCAGGGTGCCTACATAAAACAAACCCTCTGTGACTGAGTTTGAGGACTCATTTGCATATTGCAACCTTTCTAGATATCAGCATTCATAACCCCAATCTATATACGTGTCTGTGTATATATATATATATATATATATATATGTATGTGTGTGTGTGTGTGTGTGTATATATATATAATATATATAAATATATATATATATACATAAATTATATATATATATATATATATATATATATATATATATATATACACACACAAATTATATATATATATATATATATATATATATATACACATTATATATATATATATATGATATGATATAGGCACACACATTATATATATATATATATATATATAATGTTATTTTTATATATTAATTCTTATATTTAAGAATTTTATATTTCCAAATTCTCTTTTGGTAAAATATTATTTTGTCTGTTAGGCTCCTCTTGTTTGCCTGTCTGCCTAATTTAATTTTATGATTAGCTACTGTCAAATCATTACATGTACATGCAAGATCCACTCAAAATAAATCATTTATTTCAAATTTCAATACAAATAAATTAAAATAAACCTATGCAACAAGCATTCCAAAAGCAATAAATCAGTCCAAAGCCGATATTAAACCTATGTGATAGTTGTTTTTTCCTCTGAAACCAAGCAGTTTGTCTCTGGTGAGCATCAATCATCAACAGTGGCGATGACACTGTACTTTAAAATGTAATTTCCACGCAATCACAGCAAGTGTGGCAAAGTACTGATAAGTATAATACATACATATTTTCACAATGCTGACACCGACAATGCTATCTGGGATCCAGATTAAAAAAAAAAAAAAAAAACAGCCCCTTTAATGACACACTACACTTAACAGATTCAGGTTACATCCCAAACACTTCTCAGAACATGCAGATCTCATACAGAACTGGAGAGCTGAAACAGCTGAAAAAATGGCACCCTTTACTTCATGCATCTGTTGTCCATTTCTTTTAACGCTTATAAATTTCACAGGCAATGCAAGAATGTCCGCAACCAGAAATTACAGTCATTTCTTCAGACTGAGAAGGTATAGGAAGCACTTTGTGTGAAATTCATCTAGAGTGAAACATTCATTGACTTGGCTATAAAAGGGTTTGGCAGTGAGATCACGAGCCTTAGACAAGGCAAAAGCAAAACTCCCAAGAGGAATTTGCTTGGCAAACACCACTCGCTGTAAAAACAGCCTGACGAATCTTGTTTCCTATTTCTTTTCCCTGTCCCATCTAGTCCCTCTGCTACCTTCCAGGAGGGATACAGGCACAAAGGAGAGAAAGAAATTCATGAAACCTCTCAGATGTAAAGAAAGCATTTTGCTACCCAATGCTAAAGCTACACAATTGTGTTTATCAGAGAAATCTTCCAAAAATTCAATGTTTTTGCACAGACCTATTATTTGTTGTTCACTGTTTGATTGAAAATTTGCTACCCTTCATAACATATCCAATGATAGCATGAAATATTGATTTATGAGAGGCATTCCCCTTGAACACCAGTACAAGGTGTATTTCTAAGTGCACTGGCCAGGCAACAGACTTCATAAGATACAGCGAGGTTGTGGCAGTTAAAGGCAGAGTGAAGCCAGGTTTAGAGGCTAGGTGAGGAGCCGTGCCACCTGAGCTTTAATCTCCTCGTCTGGATGAGATAGTAGCAGGGGGAGCCTGCTGTGGAACTGAGAGGAGCTGTCCAGCAGCACACAATAAAGAGAGTCCTGTTGCCTCCTCAGAGCTTCAGCCACCTGTGCAGACGGCCTCCAGGCCCGCAGGTTCCCCACAAAGAACAGCAGGCGAAGAAGTACATCTGTGCTGGTGCAGCCGTCAAAGAGGAGCACGAGGGAGGCTGGTGCCTTTAAACGCAAAAAGCACAAATGCATTAAACATGTCTCTTTGCTCAGATTAGTATCGGTCCTCAAATCCAGGATTGCTCTTCAATCACATCTCTAGCATCCAAAGTTAATACACACATAAAGGCTTGCAAATGGGAAACTGTAAACACTTTCTGGTGTTATTAAAGTGGAATTCCAGCCAAGATTTCACATCAGACCAATCCAAATGATTTACTTCTTAACCTTCAATTGGTGCACACAGTAACACACTAATACACTTATATATTTAAATGATATTCTATTTGCAAGGTAAAGGTGTATGTCCAATACTACCACCTAAAAATGACCTATAAGAGACAGGCAACAAGAGGAGGTCAGAATACCACAGCCCTGTCAAAACTAAAGTCCTCTTATTACAGAAGGCTAAATCTATTTTTACAGTATTACAGCAACAAGGGTTTAGATCAGAGGCCCACCACAATAAGCAGTTCAAATAAACATATTATATAACAGTTAGGAGTAAAGCCAAAAAAATGAACTTAAGCTAGATTTAGTCAGTAGGGTATTCATTCACACTTCACCTGGGCTTGTACTATGTCATCCATTATGTCTGGATTGGATGATAAATTCACAAGAACCTTCAAAACCTGGATCTGTAGACAAGGATGACAAAATGTGTGACAACAAAAATATCAGATGAAAAATGTAAAAGTGCTGTACCAGATATAAAACGTAGATATTAAACAGACAAACTGGATTCAATAAAGTACCTGTAGGACCTCACTGCTGACTACAAGTAGTGACAAGAGGAGCGTGATGGAGTTCTTCATTAAATGCTGATGGTTATCCGTCACTGTCAAATTAGTCAGCAGCCTCAGTGCCGCCAGCTGAAGGTCCGAGTTCACAGGGGACATCTCGATCAACTGCACCACTGATGGAACGTATATCTAAACAAGAAAAAAAACAGAAATACTATTAATGAGGTACAAAAAAAAAACAACTTTATAATAAAAAATACTACCAAGGCTCTTAAGCGCACCTTTAGCTGCTCTTGATTTCGGATATTCATACTCAGATTATTCAGGGCATTCAGAGTCTGCACTCTAACGTCAGGTGAAGGGTCAGAGAGGAAACCTGCTATGATGTGAAGGCCTCCAAATTCCCGGAGAAGGTCCTAGAAAGAGAAATAGATTTGGTAAATAAACTTGCAGCGATTACGTCAGTAACAAAGATTACAGCGATGTGTAATAAAATACTAAAAGCAAACCGATGATTTTAATAGTTACAAATTGATGTTCAACCACTGTAAGGCAACTCTAATGTAATACTTATCAGGAAAGTTGTGGATATAAGACCTGGTTCACTGTAAAAGCAGCAGCGTTCCCTAAAGTGATGAGGACTTCCCTCCTCTCTGCTGGGCTGGGACTGCTCTGCAGAAGAGAGAGAAGCATGCTGAGGTGCCGGGGCTCCAGACTACCAGGGGATTTTGAGAGAATTTCGCCTTAGTAGAAACAGGAGAGGGAAAGAAAGTGGGTCTGGCATACAAAGCTGAAGTTGGTTTCCTATACACCAGATTTTTGCTCGAATTTCCCCGTTCCACCTTAAATGGTACAGTTACTTTGTATGAATGTAACCGCTGCACCATTAAAGGTGGAACGAGAAAATTCAAAACCAGTGGTCTTTTAGGCAAGGTGAGAGTTTACTATATATCAACAGCTCTCATGCTAACGTACCTATAGTTTAAAATAACACATACGTTAACGTACAGACTTCCCAAGAGTATTACTAACCTAGCTAGCTAGCTAGCATGCTAATACTCTTTGTATTCGAACTGTTAGTAACTTAGTTCAGTGAGCTAACATGACTTAGTTAGCTAAATCATCCGTACCACTTACTTGATGCCATTTCTGTGGTCAGATTCCCACTGTCAGTCTTACTAACAACATTAAAACCAGACACTTTGGCCACAAGGCTCCCCGGTTGTACGGCCATGGCGTTAGCGTTACTTTTTCTCTGGCTCGCTTTGTTGATCTCCGCATCTCCTCCGCGTAACAGTTTGTATAAGCCGTAAGAGGCTCCGGCTCCCGCCAGGATCCCCAACAAAGCCTTCATATTACCCAGCCGTGGTATCAAGCCATCTTCCCCCATTCTGCAATTAACGTAGCATTTCATTAGTAAGCTTTAAATAATAATTTCAGTTAACGACGCCTTTCTCTGTTCAAAGCCCATGACTGACGGCCCTGCATTTGTTTCTAGCAATCAAAGTCTGTGGCCGCAGTCCAATATGCGTCATTGTGCTCTGACTAGACCACTTAGTCTAGTGCGTACAACGGCCCGAGTTGTACTCACTGCTGTCTAAGTGTTCTCAATAGAACACAAGTAGAATACATAGCATAGTGCGCAAGATAACTAGAATGGCAAGCAATAGTTACACGTACTTAAAACGCGTAGTGTAGTGCGTAGAACTTGGCCAAGTGTTCTAGTTAGGAAACATGGACGTGTGTTGGAACACAGCCCGTTTATGCTTCGCACGTCAGTGGCCAAACAAAATGTTTCACTGGATTCTCTTGTTGCCTCGGTCTTGCATAATACAGACATACAGACACATTATACTCATACACCAATTCTATTTTATTCTATTTTATTTTTAAGCATTCCAATGGTCTTTGTTTGCACACGTACTGAGAGGATTATATATATGTGTGTGTGTGTATATATATATATATATATATATATATATATATATATATATATATATATATAGAGAGAGAGAGAGAGAGAGAGAGAGAGCATTCTACTTTATAAATATAAACCTCTGTAATATAAGAGACAACTGTATGATATACAATTTTGTTGAGTCCAAACTCATGACATCTCATCAAATATGTCAATCCATATGATGTTTTTTTCCCTATAGTCTGGCATCTATCCAAAACATCATTATGTAAATACATTACATACAAAAAATACAGATATCTTCTATTAAATTATAACTTTTTAAATAAAAAAATATACGTTCTACATTGTATGCTATCAAATAAAGATGTCTAACACATTTGTCTCACGTTACAAAGAACATTTATAACCTTATTTCTAGACTAATTACTTTCTTTATCCAAAATTAGCTTTACTGGCCAACCGCATTACAGTGGTTGCCTAGCAACACAAGTCCGACTGCTCAATGGCTAAGCTAGCAACGATGCAATCTCCCAGTTTTATTACCTTTGATACAATTATTGTAGTTACGTTATTATCTTGTTAAAATTGACAGTATGCAGGTTCGACAGTAAGGTTCGAGAATAAATTACCCCGACATTTCAGACCCCGTTTTAAGAGAGTATTTTCTTAAACATTCACTTCCTCAGCTTATCAGAGTGATTAACGTCGTGATCTGACAGTTAACCTAACCTAGCTTAGCCGAGATAGCGGTTAGTATAATTGAGGTATTTTAAGTGGAGAGTGCTTTACGAAGCCTATACAAAGCTCACTAAACTATTTTATTTAAGACTCTGACGTATTTTAACAACATAGTTAATCCACATCTGTGAGGCATTAACTAAAAACACAAACGTTTCAAATTGTATATCAATGCTGCATTTTTTCTGACTTGGCATATTCAAAGCCAATGTGAAACACTATAAAATGGGGGGGGGGGGGGGGGGGGGGGGGGTGAAATAATAGCAGACCTGTGTTCTTATAGTAGGGATCTGTTTGTACCTAGTGTGTGTGAGCTGTGCATGACGTGATATAGCAACACTGGGTTATTAACTTGATTCGTCATGCTTTACTAGCTGGCTGTAACTGCTTTTAGCTTCTCTTAAAACTGTTGTGTCATGCCAAGTGTTAACACTGATTCTTTTAAATGTACAATAACTTTTCAGGCATAAATGTTTTGATGATGTTGAGCAAGGCACAGAGTTATTGCCACAGAGTTTGATGCATGACATTTGTGAAGACTCAGGTGACCCGGTGTCCCTTCTTTTTAATCTGCTTCATTTATATGTACCCTAGTTTCCATGAAATCCTGCCCTTCCTCTATAAACCTGTTTTTCAGATTCAGTCGCATGTACAAGAGAAAGACTTTGACCAAAATGTGCTTCACATAAGTGTAATAGTAAACTCATCTTTGGTCTATGTGACACAGTTCTATTAAAATATCAATAATAAACAAGCTGTGTTTTCCTGTTTATCCTCACTAAGTGTGAATGAGTTGATGATGGAGTGCTCTCTTGGAAGGAGGTTGGAAATGGAGAGCAGAGGCTGCCAGGCTGCTGTTGGTGACTCAGGAGGCTGAGAGGCATTATATTACGAGGTGCGTCTTCACCATCTGGGTACAGTGGGTACACCTGCGCAGGCACAAACAGACCGGTACGTTCCCAAATCCTTATATTGCAGTTACAGCTCAGGCTATCACTTTATGGCTTTCTCTTATTGCTTGAAGGACGTTGAAAAGTATAGAGAGGTTTCTGTGCTCAGGTGGAAACTAAAATGAGTAAATGTTACAAGGTGTTATTTTAATTTTTATGTCAGCACTAGACATTTCATTATAAAAGGGTAATGTTTGGTGTTTGGGATGTGTCAATTTCATCTTCCCATTTTAAATTTTATGATAACAATTTTAAAAATCTCTGTAACAAAAATACCATGTTTTTTTGTTTGCAACAGATGCAGTGAAGAAAGTACTGGCAGTGTGGCGTTATCAGTAAAATTATTATTTCAGAACGGTGCCAAGTGGTTAAAGACTCATAAACAGAACAGAAGTACTTTCAGGTAGTTTTAAATGTCCATTTAACCAAGTAAAGTGTGAATGACTATAATAAAAGTGTTTACATTATTGTAGTTATATGCAAAAGTTTGGCCACTCCTGGCCAGATTACAATATTTTGTTGATTTTTCAAGTGAAAATAAGTATATACAGTCTGTGCAGCAAACTATTCAAGAATACAACTACAAAAATAAAAAAATAACATTTTTCTTTGAGTGTTAATACACTGTTAATTTATATTTGATTTAAAAATAGCAGTAGATACATGCAAATGTTTGGATATTTCTTCATTCCTTAATGGACTTGTTAGGACTGGTTAGGCAGGTCAAGTAGAGTCTGCTGATGACAAATCCAGATTGTAGTAAATTCTGTGACTATTCAAACTTTGTGCTAACACTCATCAACCATGGGCTCCTCAAAGCAGCTGGCCAAGAACCTAAAAATTAAGCTAATTGATGCCTACAAAGTAGGAACAGATCCCAAAACAATTTTCACTGTATTTAAGAAATGGCAGATTAGAAGAACTGCAGAAGACCAAGAAAACTCTAGAATTGCTCGTAAGCTGGGCTGAAAGGCAAAGCAAAACCCCCACATGACAGCAAAGGACACAGTAGTGGTGTTGGTTTTACTTGCTAAAACGTGATCTGCATGGAAGAGTCATGAGAAGGAAACTTTAGCTGTGACAAAAGTCTGAAAAATGGAAGACAACATAGATGAGCCGGAAGTATTTTGGAAACATCTTTAAGCAAATATGACACAGTCAGTCAGAAACGGAAGCTGAAAAGAGGCTGGCTTCTACAACAGGATAATGCTCTAAAATATGTCTCAAAATCCACCATGAACTACTTCAAGAAATGCAAGCTGAAGCGTTTGGAATGACCCTCACTGTCCCCTGAATTTAACTTCATTGGGAATCTGTGGGTAGATTTTAAACATGCTGTGCATGTAAGACGGCCCAAGAACATCGGAGAACCAGAAGCGATCTGCGTAAAAGAAGCGGGTGAAAATTCCTAAAACGAGAATAGTAAAATAACTGAGCAGTGACATTTGCAGATAAATGTCAGTTTTTTAAACTGTTTTGCTGCAGAGGTTGTGTTTATGTCTTTTCACTTCGAAAATCAACAAAATATGTATATTTGGCAGGGGTGTCCAAACCTTTGCAGAGAACTGTATATTTTTCTGTGGGTGCTTGGTCAGAGACCAGGGCAAGATGTGCTGGACAGTCATGGTCAACACACAGAACTTCTTCAAGCAGGTGGACTTCATAGACTCTGCTTCCCTGGAAACTCTCCGACAAGGTACAGATCCTCTCTATAAAGCTTTAAATCGACTGCGCTCTTTCGGCTATGTTCTCAAACTGTAAAGAAACATAAATAGAGCCCTGTGCATCACTGCAATTCCTACTAGATACCATACCTGTCATTATCTGATAGCGTTTCCCTTTCTGTCTGTTTTGAGCAGCTACGACTTGATCTATAAGCTGAAAGTTCACAGCTTCATTAATTTCAGTAATGAAATATATTGAATACATTACATTGTAATGCTGTTGCAACTGGTCTCACTTTGACCGACAGCTTTTGCTAAGATCATTGCATCATTGCATAGCTTTGCTAACTTTGTTGATTTTTTTTGTTCAGATTAAATTTGGAGTGTTCTTCAACCTCTGCGGTCAGCTTGTGGCGCTACTTTTGAGATTATGGTAAAGATAAAAGGAAATAAGCTGCACTTGTACAGAGGAACCCCTGTTTTAAGTGAAAAAGTGAGACACGTACTGTGTCAAAATCTTAAAATATACTTCAGTGAAAGTCAAAAGCATCGACATTACTTAAGTATATAAAACTAAAATGTAAGTGTTTTAACAGATAAAAGCAGGATTTGCTTTTTAACTTTAATGCTGTTATATAATTTGTACAATTTATACACAGTTGTTGGCAAAAATTTGGGGCGCCCTTGTTAAATCGTGTTTTTGCTGTTTTTCTAAGTGTAAACAAGTGAACACATCCTCTACAGAGAACAAAAGCTTTTTTTTTTTCTGAATCTAACATATTGGAAAGAAAAATAAAACACATAATGTGGCCTTGGTATCTTAAACTCAGCAAATAAATAGAACCCATGCACTGAAATGTACAGGAAAAGCCATATTTAAGTGTTCTCTGGTGAGGTGTTAACTTATTTTTACTTTACTCAACAAAATATGTACTACAGTGTTTAAGCTTTTGCATGCTGTCCTTTAACACATGACCGATGTTTACATAATGAGGTATGGTTAAAGGTTAGCAGCAGATAAGAATAAAGGGTAACACTTTACTGTAGGGCGCTGTTTGGAAGGCTATATGACACCTACATAAGTGCTTCATGACAACTGACACATACATAAGCACTTATAAATACTCATTCCAAAAGGCATGAGCTGTCATAAAGACTGCTTTTGTCAACTTTGATGTCAACTTTACATAACAACTATGTCATAAAACATAGATTTTTGGTGACATTAGGTTATGTCATGACATTTGTGAAATGACATGGCATGTTATGATTTTTTTACTTAGGCAGAAAAAATATACATAATAGTGTCATTACAATGTCATTGTGTTTGAACAAAGATTCATAAAAATTATTTTACTTAACACCAACATTATTTGGTCTTTTAGCAGATTCTCTTATTCAGCACAAAATGTGAAGACAGAGAACTATAGACTGAGACTGCATATCTATATCTACATCTGTATATATATATATATATATATATATATATATATATATATATATATATATATACATATACATATACATACATACACATATACACACACACACACACACTTCAGTACTTCTTTCAAACTATATGCACTGTGTCACCCTGACATACCAAAAAAGAAAAGAAAATGAGCTACAAAGTCAGTTGTCATAACATGCTCACCTCAGAAAATGTCATGACACAACCTAATGTCACCAAAAGTCTCTGGACATAGATGTTATGTCAAATTGACATTAAAGTTGACAAAAGCAGTCTTTATGACTCACGCTCACGCCTTTTGGAATACGTATTTATAAATAAATGTTTATGTTTGTGTCAGTTGTCATGTAGTGCTTACGTAGGTGTCATGTAGCCTTCTAAACAGCGCCCTACAATAAAGTGTTACCGAATAAAGTAACCACTGCTGTAATTTAGCAGTCAGTGGTCAGTAGAATGATACATACTATATATGGTCTTATCAGATGTAACAGCTTTTCAAGCAATCAGATTGTGTATTTGGAACTGTTGCATAATAAGATGCATTCAATTCCATTTGTGTGCCCCTTTAACAGGGCTGCTCTGAGGCTGCAGGCACGTGTCCAGCAAAGGGAGTACAGCAATGATGATGTGCCCTGTTACTACGGTTCTGACAATATGGGCCAACTGGTGCAGCCCATCAGAAAACCAAGCAAGCTGGAGAGTCACAGGGAGGAGGAGAAACCTGCCTCCAACAACAGCAGCACTGAACAACTTGCAGTAACTTGAGATTTCACCCAACCAGCCTCTACAACACTTCAAGATGTACCGAAACTAAATGTGTAAACTACTGAAGTAGTTATGCTCAATCATTAACAACACTGTATCTTTTGTACTCTATTAATTCAGTAATGCACATGGAACCTTTGTGTATATGCTGGTACAGTTGTCTGTTTAAGTAAACAGTACAAAACACTGAATATGTAATAACCAAAATATACCTCTGAATAAATTACAAGTGACCAAGTGAGATAAATATATTTATTTACTTTTTTACTTTTTTTTTCAAAGTTAAGAAGCATTTTTGAGCGCTAAGTGCATTTTTTAAAAACTCTTCACACCCCTGTCAGCAGAAACCTGCAGCTTAGCACAGTTCATTTCATTATTTGCAAACTGGGCGACAGAAATACACAGTTGTGTTAAAGGCTGAGACAGAGTGAGAAGAGAACTGGAGAACCTGTTTTTGAATTCTCTTCTAATGATCCCTAGAGATCTAATGATCTTACTCTATTCCAACAAGGATACAACTGTTCATAGTTTTGGCCCAAACAGAGTGTCGTTATACTAGTTGTGTGACAAGTTTTATGAAAGAGAACTTAGCCCTGAAAATGCTTGTTAGTAAAACTGTAAATAGTAATAATTTAAATAAGACAAACAGAATTTTTTTCTTGTTGCCTAAACAAGCTGCTGCCTTCGTTCTTCTTCGCACTGCAGACTGTGTAAAGGGAAAAAAGTTCCTTACAGTTATATTTAAGTAATCACAGCTCTCCAAATGTGATATTTAACCAAACATTTTATCCCAGTTCAGCTCCCCAGTCTAAGCGTCTCAAACCAGCTCTGGGTCTTCAGACTCACGGTGCCTCTCTCCGCAGTGGCTTTGATCCAGCAGTCCTCCTCAGTGCCACTGTTCAGCTGGGCTGCACAAACACAAACCCAAGGCTTTAAATGTACAGCACAATGACCATGCTTGTGTAAGTACACTTTGCAGCAGTGCTCCAGAAAGAAATTGAGAAATGCAACCTGTGTTTAAAACCTATTTGTGCAAGATAGAAAATACCTAGGGTGTTGGGTGGCTTTTTTTTCTTTTACAGCTTTTAATCCCACATAAAGCACTTTAAAGCAAAAATAACAGGGATGGTATGGAAAACAGAGGCTTACACTAACATTTCTCCTAATGGAATATATGTGCTTTACCATTATTTTATTTATCATTACCATTTTATACAGGAAGTCCTGCTGAGACAACAGTCTCATTTTCAGTGGGATCCTGTTTATATTGACACAAACAACATATAATGCTGAGCATACAGAGCAGCCCAGTTCAAATGTTGGAACTATGCTGTTACTACGTCAGAAAGAAAGATGCACTCTGTAAAAACTGCAGCTCTCCCATGGATGGAAAAGGTTTGGATCAATGATGTGGTTTTTACTCTTAGTTCATTTACGCACACCAGTGCTTGGGTTTTTGTGTCCTTGTTTGTTTTTAATTTGGTTCAGTTGGTTTCACCTAATGGCCAAAATGCACCAAATTACACATATGTGTATTTACACATGTAGGTTTATTTATTGGTCAGAAATATTGCAGGAATAAGAATGCTCTGTTACTCTCACTGCCTCAAAAACAAAATAACAGCTAAAGTAAACATTTTGACGTTTTCTACTTCTTCTTCAGTAAAGATGGTGCATAAATCAAGCAGCAACTCCTATCTGTCATTTATACTGACATTTCTTATCCAGTGCATTTTCTTATCTAGTTGGTGGTAAACTGGCGTTACCTCAACTCTCCATGGAAAACTAATGCTGTTTGAACAGGGCTTTAGTTAACACTAGGGTTGTACAGACAAATTGCTGATCACATGATTATGATGACCAACACAGACGCCTCCAAGAAGACAACAGATGAGGAGCCTGGTGATTTCATGGTCCATATCTCTGGTTTCCTGAAGGCTAGTAACGTGATGCAGGGCTTGTTGGAAAGGGTATGTCACTCTCTACTAAGCGGTGGAGTTTGGCTTTGATGGTGATTTTTAAAGTTATAGCCTCAGCTGTGGTTTTATTCATGACGTGATTAGAGATTAGTCAACATCGACTTAACTTTCATTACATAACTCAACTTTAAAAAATCTGAAGTTGTGCAACCTCCAGTTTACACAGAGATAAAGAAGTTACTCACCCACAACTACAGTTCTCCCTTCAGCTGGATGGTGCTCTGCTTCTTGAGAGAGCTCTGAACTGATGTCCACCGTGGTCCCACAAAGTTGGACCCCTGCCTTCATAGTGGCCGGCACACGGATGCTCACAGCACCTTTACAGAAGTGTGAGTTAAGCACAGAGAAGGAAGAAAGCCATGGAGAATTGAGCTACTGAAACCTGTAATTTCTTGTTATTGTGTCTTATATTAAAATGGAAGATGTGACAAAAATATATATCACAAAACTTGATGACACTTTCATTAAAAATTGCTATATGTTATACACAGGCATTCATTATTTTCTGAGGTTAACCAACAAGTTATGGAACAGATACAAGGCACCAGGTACAAAAATTACTGCCACATATTAAAAAAGTTAACAGAGATAGCAGAGTTTCAATGTTTTATTTAAGAACAAACTATTCAACACAGAAAAATAAGACAACTCTATTCATTCTGTAGTTTATTATTATTATTTTTTTATTTTGGCAAGCTATCATTGGCCAAAATTTGTTTTATAAAACACGCAGTTGGTCAATGTCTTAAAACTGACAATACAACTAGAAAAAAACACTGATGTAATTTCTAGCAATGCTGACACAATATTGTCATATTGCCCATTTTATTCATTTTATCTTATTAATGTTTATATTAGTAAGTAGCCCAGCTGAGACCAGAGAGTTGTTTATAATGTGTGATTATAAGGCATAATGAAAATGGAAATAAAAAATGCCTCCAAGCATCCAAATACTATATGTGCAGGACACTGCATACTGAAATTGCATGCAAAGTTTCGAAAGAGATAAATTATTAGTTCACCTTCATGTTCTGACTGAAATGTTTGATTCTTTGTGGTTTGCTTACAGAGCCAGTTCCTACAGGAAAAGGTGTCAGAAATATTCTTGGTGTATAAAAATACCTTGCTGGGTATGAAGATCAGCTGTTCCAGTTTGGCTCACATATACATCAATGTTTCCAGCATTAGTGACCGCTGTCAGAGCACCACTCGAACTGTCTGCAGGATCACAACAGCCACTCAATACTGCAGTCAAATTCAGACAGATCCTCTGAGAAAGTTCACATACCAATGATGACATCCCCCCTGTCGCTCTGCACACGTGCTTCACCTGTACAATAAATAATAGCATGTTAGTCATGCATATTATGTGCACCTACATAGTACAAAACAAACCTTTGAATCTTTAAGACTTTAAAAGTGTTACTAACTAAATACTGAAAAATGAGATTGTAATTAGTGTAATGTGTTAAATATTTAGTATTATGCAAAATTTATAAAAAGCTTTTTAAATGGGTAGTCAGTGTGTCTTTAATTTTATATATATATATATATATATATATATATATATATATATATATATATATATATGGTATCTCACAAAAGTGAGTACACTCCTCACATTTCTGCATATCTTTTACATCTTTTCATGGGACAACACTATAGAAAACTTGGACATAACTTAAAGCAGTCAGTGTACAGCTTGTATAGCAGTGCAGATTTACTATCCTCTGAAAAGAACTCAACACACAACCATTAATGCCTAAATAGTTGGCAACACAAGTGAGTAAACCTCACAGTGAACAAGTCCAAATTGTGCCCAATTGTGTCATTGTCCCCCCCTGGTGTCATGTGACTCATTAGAGTTACAGGGTTCCAGGTGTAAATGGGGAGCAGGGCTGTTAAATGTGGTGTTTTGGGTACAATTCTGGCCACTGGATATTCAACATGGCATCTAATGGCAAAGAACTCTCTGAGGATGTGAGACATAGAATTGCTGCTCTCCAGTAAGATTACCTAGGCTATTAGAAGATTGCTAACACCCTGAAACTGAGCTATATAGCATGGTGGCCAAGGTCATCCAGCGGTTTTCCAGGGCAGGTTCCACTCAGAACAGGCCTCGCTAAGGTCGACCAAAGAAGTTGAGTCCATGTGTTCAGCGTCATATCCAGAGGTTGGCTTGAAAAAAATAGACGCATGAGCGTCTATCCACCATCCACCAGCTTCTTGATGTCATCATGGAGGAGTGGAAAAGGATTCCAGTAGCAACCTCTGCAGCTCTGGTGAATTCCATGCCCAAGAGGGTTAAGGCAGTGCTAGATAATAATGGTGATCACAGAAAATATTGACAGTTTGAGCACAATTTGGACATGTTCACTGTGAGGTGTACTCACTTGTTTTGCCAGCTATTTAGACATTAATGGTTGTGTGTTGAGTTCTTTTCAGAGGACAGTAAATCTGCACTGCTATACAAGCTGTACACTGATTAGGTACACCTTGCTAGTAAAAGGTTGGAACCCCTTTTGCCTTATGAACTACCATAATTCTTCGTGGCATACTTTCAACAAGGTATTGGAAAGATTCCTCAGAGATTTTGGTTGGTTATTTATATATAAACAAAGACCACTGAAAGACCACAATGCTTAAAAATAAAATAAATCGCAGCTTAATGAGGGTCTTCTCAACCAATAAAATTGATGTATGAGCATTATGCAAGACCGAGGCAACAAGAGAATCCAGTGAAACATTTTGTTTGGCTACTGACACGCAAAGCAGAAACAGGCTGTGTTCCAACACACGTCCATGTTTCCTAACTAGAACACTCGGCCAAGGTGTACACACTACACTACGCGTTCTAAGTACGTGTAACTATTGCTTGCCATTCTAGTTATTTTGCGCACTATGCTATGTATTCTACTTGTGTTCTATTGAGACAGCAATGAGTACAACTCCGACCGTTGTACGCACTAGACTAAGTGGTCTAGTTAGAGCACAATGACGCATATTGGACTGCACTCACAGACTTTGATTGCTAGAAACAAAAGCAGGGCCATCGGTCATGGGCATAGTGTTGTCCCATGAAAAGATATAACAAAATATTTGCAGAACTGTGAGGGGTGTACTCACTTTTGTGAGATACTGTGTGTGTGTGTATGTATATATATATATATATATATATATATATATATATATATATATATATATATATATATATATATATACACACACACACACACACACACACACACTGACATATGATGTTTTTACATACACAACCAAATATATTGCCATGATAAATGGTAATGTGCCCAAGAATTTTGTACTGTGTATTCCTTTTTGTCCTGAAGAGGACTGGGCATCACAGCCTGAACCAACACAAACACATCTGAAACTAAACAATAGCTTTATGCTCCTGTTTCTTACCGTGTAAATGTCCAATATGGATTTTCCCTGAAGAGGAAGCCACTAAACTCGACTCAGCATAAATGGCTTTCACTTTTAGTGGACCATGCTCTGTGGACACACTCATGGCAGTCCCCTGCATCTTTTTAATATCAACACTCTGGAAAATTCAGACAAATAGTCAGATTTATCAGCATTATTACAATGTAACTTGTATGTACAGAACCTGTATTAAGATGTGTGGCATTTACACTGTCTCCAGCAGCACTGATGTCTACGTCACCGTGTATAGTACCCATGCCTATGATGTCTCCTCCACCAGACTGTATCTGAACTTTATGACTCTAAAAATCAAAATGACAGTATTACTAGTTAATAATTTATTAATGTGATATAATATGATACCTTCTATTTATGATACTGCACAAGTATCATGATACATACATAGACAGACAGATGGATGAACAGGCAGGTAGATAGGCACAGTGATAGATAGATAGATAGATAGATAGATAGATAGATAGATAGATAGATAGATAGATAGATAGATAGATAAGCAAGCAGGCAGGCAAACAGAGAGAGAGAGTGAGAGCGAGAGAGAAATAGATAGACAAATAGACACACAGCTTTATTCTGTATAAAGGACTAGATCACATTACCTTTACAGACTGAAGGACACAGTGACCTCTTTCTGTCTGAACCCGACAGAGGTCACTTTCCATGTTCTGGATCCTCACATTGCCCGTTCCCTGAGTAACAACTTGGAGGTCTGCAGGGACAAGTAAGAATCAAATGAATGCACAACACTTTGACAATGTGTCAAAATAAAAAGAAAACGTATAAAATTCACTAACTGACCTTCTTAGACTAACTATGAAAGATCAGGATTGGTTTCACTGGTCAAGTATGAGGACTTGAATCATTTCTAGCTTTTTCACTACAAGGTCAAATGCACAGTCATGCTGTCAGACACAGAGGACTCATGGAATTTCACCCAGGATCTCAGTAAAGTACAATACAGTACCTTTGACCTACCAAGCAAAAGAGGCCTGGATCAAACAGAAGCGTAATATGCCTCATTCAACCAGAAGGTTCATATTCTTTGTGCCAGTTAATCATTTCTTAAAGCCAAAAAAGAGGAATATTAACAAAACCTCAATAAACACTAACCTAACTTTTACCACAGGTAACACATACCACTTTTAATCGGAGTTGTCAGTTCCACAGACATATTACTGCTGGACTCATCCGAGCTCCTAATACTAAGTTCTTTGCTCTGGTCATCATAGTGAACATGAAAGCTGTCCAGACTGAAGTCCTGCACATCACAGCTTCCAAGGAGAGTAATGAACGCCCGGTCTGCTCCCGGAAAGGCATGCGGGTCTAGTGGTCGTACTGATATATTACAGTGAAGACAGCATTTGATTTTGACAAAAGAACTGACCACTACAGTCCACTGTTTCAGAGCGCCGCTCGGAGGAGCAGAAACCTCCGAAAACGCTCGACGAGACGGAGAGAGAACGAGTCTCGGACATCGCCGCACACATGCCCAACGAACAATCCCGTAAAGTAAGCGGTGTTTCATTATAAAAATGACCTGAAAACGCCTGCAGACCCACACTTTACAACAGCTCTTTACACTTTACAACAGCTCTTTACACTTTACAACGGGGCCCAATAATACAGCGCACAGAAATGACGGTGGAGCTCTGGGGCAACAGACTCGGAATTGTGGGAAATAGAGTTCTTGGTGTTAACCTGTTCTTGATGTCATCTGTTTAAATCTTATTTGTCATTTTTCGTAAAAGGAAGCACTTTATATATCTTAAATATACACTTTTATGTTTCAGTTGCAAATTACTGTTACAAATTGTTGAATGTTATCGCTGCAGCGTTTTCGGAGCACTGGACTGCCTCCGCCATCTAGTGGCCATGTTTTTAAATGCAGTGCCAAAACCAAATGATCAATTTGACTCAGTGACTGAAGAGCCCCTCCATGGAAATATACTGCCACCTGTTGGTTGTAAAAGATATAATTCATTTGGAAATATTATTTCACAGCATTTGGGAGGATATATGGTATAAAAAAGTCTCATGAACTACATTATTTGATGACAAATAAACTAAGTCACAAGATGCTTTCAAAGTTTTTTGGATTAAAAAAAAATTATGCCTAAAATGTATTCTAAACTGCTCGCCTTTTATTTCATTATTAACACTAATCCTGGTCCTGGAGATCTACCACCCGCAGAGTTTAGCTTCAACCCTAACACTCTTGATCAGTGAAATGAAGGTCTTCAGGGGCATCTGAACAAGGTGTGTTAGATCTGAGTAGTAGTATTATTAGTACTGATTAGTACTGATTAGTAATAGTACTCGTATCTGTATTATTATTATTATTATTATTTGTAGTAGGTGTTGTAGTAGTAGTTGTAGTAGTAGCAGCAGTAGTCTAGGTTATAATTAGTAGTGGTGCAGTTTTTCTCATTGTGACTGCATGACTCTGAGATACATGTGTATTTTCATTGTAGATCATGCAGGCAGACCTTTACCCTCTGGAGACACACTTATTAAAACGACAGATGAATTAGAGATATAGTTTTGTTTATTTTTTACTTCATGACCATGACCAAAAGCATCAGATGGAGATTTCATGACCAAATTGCTAAACACTGTGTTTAGGCTAAACATTTAACAGCCAATTGATTTTCACAGTCCAAAACAAAGACATTGTAAAAAAAATCAATAAAGGCCCAGGTTTATAAAGTCCTCTGTTCCTAAATGTCCTAAGGCTGTGACCAATGTTGAAAAAGGGAAAGAAGGGAAGGAAAAAGAAGGAGAACGAATGAAAAGCTGTGTGTGTATTCGTCAGGCGATGCAGGCGTATTCTGACGGTCTTTGTATAGTCAACAGCAGCGAGTTTTCTGTAAGCAGAACTCTCCTCAGTCCGCATGTTTCTGTTTGTGTTTTTTCTGCTCTTTCTTTAAGAAGGTCTGTTTATAACAAACATAAGTACTGAAGTGAACGTTCAAGATTCAATGTTACACGACATCTACACTTTGCTGTGCATGACCTAATGACCTTTTACTTTTGAATAATGAGACCTGTGACAGCATGGCCAGCTCCACTTACACCATTTATCGGTTTCCTCTGAATTCTACTTATTTAGGCCTCCTTTTTGACACTGTTAGTGTTATGAAAACAACATATTGCTGCTGTCGGAACAAAACCTAGTATCTCCAAAATGAGAACTTTACAGGAGAAGGAAAAAACCAACTGTACTTCTAATGTAAGTCAATGGAACCAGAGTTTTTTCCAAGTAATTTTGGGTCATTTAATTTGTCCCGTTTTTCATGAAATTTACATATAATGTAAGGAGTAACAGGCATTTTCAAATTATGTCAAAAACTGAAAAATGGCAAAAATGGAGATACAAGGTTTTGTTCCGACAGCAATGATATACAGATTTTTTTACTGGCCTGTTCAAGTACACTGTAGAAATTTGTTTAAACCTACTTTATATTTTTTGTTCCAGAGGCCTTACAGATTATAGAGAGGAAAAAAAATTCACAGTTTTATGGAGCACGATGTGATTGGTTCATTTCATGATTAATAACCATGAACTGGTTGATTTTTGTCCATTTCTACAGATACCACCACATGATTAAACCGTGTTGGAGTCTCCTGCAGTCAGTCACAGACATGTCGAAATGATATGCAGTAAAGAAATAAACACTTTCTGGTTGAAAGTCCCTGTAAATGTCTATTCTGACATGTTAGTAGAGCATTAACACATGTTAACTAACACTTGGTGGGTTTGTTACCATCAGCTCTGTGAAACTTGCAGGCTTCTAGCAGGTTTGTAAAAGACAGACTGTGGCTTCAAAATAAGAGCAAAATAAGACTGTCATTGATGTCAGGATTAAAATAGAGTTTGTAAACAATTACATTCACAGGTATTCATTTCGAGACTAATGAGAAAATGGCTGTGAGAGAACAGAAAAGATGTTTATGTGAATGTGTTCTGCAGTAAACTGTATGTATAACAAATACATAACTGAATCAGTATTTCAGTTTCACTATCTAAAAACATTAATGTCGTTAATTAACTTTAACAGTGTCTTCTCCTCTCTCTCTCTCTCTCTCTCTCTCTCTCTATCTTTCCCTTTACATTGTAGGAATGGATGTGAGGAATGGATCAAAAGAAATGGCCAAAATGACTTAGAAAAAAATCTGGTTCTTTTGACTTACGTTAAAAGTAAAGTGTGTTTTTTCCTTCTCCTGTAAAGTTTAGTTCAAACAGAAGTGAAATATATATACACATATATACATATATGTGTGTGTATGTATACAGTATACATATATATAGACAAATGAAGATGGCAATAAATAGAGTTACTTTGAGTGATGCTACAGAATTTTTTTAAATGAAATTTTAAAGGATTATTTAAAGCATCACCATTATAAAAAATCATAGAGTTAAAACGCTTTTAGTATAATATGGCTATGGGCAACAAATCTTTATCTCTCCACATGTTTTGGCGTGAGCCTTCATCACCTCTTCATGACTCTTCCTAATGAAGGTTCACACCAAAATGCATGTATTTCATATTATAATACATTTTGATTTATTATAATACGTATGTATAATAGATCATAATAGGTCAATCTGAACCCCTGAATATGTGGCATCTTAAAGTTTAATCTTAATTTTCATACCAACAGCTCTGTGTTTGTATGTTCCAGAGCAAAGTTTAAAGAACCTTCATATACTGTAAAGATTCCATACCAGGTTTTCCATTTCTTTTAATCGTTACTTTTAGCAGAATGAAACGGACACTTTGTGTCAACAACATATGTTGTTTTATCTGATGACTCCTCAGTGACGCATCACAGAGGTCACTACATATCTCTGACTCTATTGCCTGATAAAGGGCACAGTGTTTATAAACCCTCCTTTACCCTCATGTTTACGCTCCATTATGCTGGCAAATGTTTTTACAATCATTTGTCATGAAGGTAATGTTTAAGTACCTCTAGAACCAGCCCGGTCTTTCAGACAGAGTGAGGAGACAAGCTCTGTCTGCAGAAGTTTCCCGTGCTTTACAGCCATGGCTGACACTGAAGTGGACGGCAGCCTCAAGAACAGTTCACATCTCGAACCATCAACACTGCTGACCCCTCCATGTAACGGAGCTGAAACGGAGAATCTCAGTCCAGAGTCCTCAGCCAATGAGAGGCCTGTTAATAGCGCTTCAGGTTCATTATCTGCAGCTCGCTCTCAGCTATTGCGGATGCTGGAGGCCGCTGAGGCCCGCAGGTCTGCATATCTCCTCAGCACTGAAGAAGCTTCTGCAGCCAGCGACGAAGCTGCCAGAGAGGCACCCAGGACAGAGACAGTGAGTTTCCCCAAGTCTGTTTATTTATCATATGCAGTAATGTGTATGCAGAGGACATTTGTATGTTGAACTGTTGTTGTTGAAGCTCAGGTTATTTACTGTACATACATTAAATAAACATACAAACAAGATAGAGAAAATAAAAAGAACCTAGTTTGCGAAATTGTAATAGTAAAATCAATAATAAAATCTGAAAAAAGAATGACAAGGTGTATGAAATATCAAATGTATGGGACTAAAGGTTTACAATTCTGTTGTGGAGCAAAGGAAAAAAAGCCAAATAACAGCCTTGTCTATAAAGTGCTTATTGGCCACTTTGGATGGAACGCTTGTGAACCCAAAACCGTTGTAAATAAAGGTTGTGTGCAGGTACGCTTTTCATTTATTAAGGTGCAAACAATGTAAATGTACATTTTTTCCAGGTGAAAAGTACATATTTGTTCCTTTTCATAACCGAATGTTTTAAAACAGAAAATCCATCCATCCATCCATTTTCTAAGCCGCTTCTCCATCAGGGTCGCGGGGGGCTGCTGGAGCCTATCCCAGCGGTCATCGCAACAGAACAATAAAATAAAAATAAAAAGCGTGGAGGAGAGACGGGGTGTGTGGAGTCAGTACAACTTAGAAAATATCATTTCAATGGATTGTGATGGAATTATGTTCCCTTACTAAAGGTACTGAGATGTACTCTTAAGTCCCAGCGAAAAACTAAAGAAGCAAACATTTAGACACCAGATTCATCTTGGCCAATCACTTATGTTTGGAGAAAGGAAGATGTGTAGATTTTTCAGTAAATCACTTCTTTTTTCTATTGGAATATATTGGGATATATTTTTTTAATGAATAGATTTTAAATGTACATCAGTGTCAACTTTGGAATACTGTTTATTCCTGTTAATGGGGTCAAATTCTGCAGTTATTTGAAATAGTTCTATTAAAATGGTACCACTTTAGATCAAATTCTAGATTTCAACTCATAAGCAGGAGGCTGTTAAAAAGTTAGATCTAGGATGTTAGATGTCTAGGATGATAAACAGAGCTGTAGGTCCCTTCTTTAGACTTTGATGAGAAACCAGTAAAACACTGAGACTGAAGAAGTAAAACTGACCTAATACCTTACATTTGAAACGCGGTGGTCAAACCTCAGGCAGGTATATTTCAACAAACTTTTGCACAGAGCATTTCTATCAATATGTTAAATTCAGCAAATAACAGTAATTGTGCATTAACCATTGTTTTTCTGAGATGAACAGTCTCTGTGATCACATCTATAGCAAAATGCCACATCCACAGTATAGAAAGAGAACCTACAGCTCTGTCACAAGATATCTCTTATTTAGAGCGCAGAAGCAGCGGAGCAGACTTCCCTAAAGTGAAAAACTTTGAGGACTGATGGTTGTACATTGAAGTTTTGTTTGACTGAACTTTTGTCCTCCCTTCAAATACATTTACATCAAAAAATCAGATTTTGTCAGTAATTCAATCAATGTGTGTACATGCTCTTGAGTAATCAAATAATGGGGAAACTTTGGGTCTGCATGAGTCAGTAATCCGATTTCTGCTTTACTTCTGGCCAATAAACTCACAGAAGAAAATGCAACGTAAACGTATTGTAAAACTCAAACTTCATGCTGCAGCTTTTTTAAAAAAACATCCAACCATTTTACCTGAAAATAAGAACACAGTGTGCTGTCAACCAACCCTAAGTGCTAGCGTAGCCACTGATCTACAGGCTAATAAATACAACCAAGCTAGCGTTAGTGTAGCTCTTATCCAAGCCATCAGGTGAATTTACGCATTTGGCAGACACTCTAATCCAGTGAAACTTTCTGCAGTTTGAGGATTATATTCTGTCTGTTGTGGTGATGAATTGTGAAGACCACAATTGTATAGTTACATGGTCAGTTTTAGAATCATGTTCATGTTACAGTCTTGTACAGTATCAAGTCTAAGATGTAGCAAGTAATAAAGCTGAAGTTCAAGTGTTGTGTTGAATGATGTGCTTTCACAATGTACAGATCTGGAATAAACAAAGAAAACTTAGAGATCTCCTAAAACCCCCTCCCCCCAAAAAACTCAAACCTGGGCAGCCCAAAGTTCCTTCTGAGTGCGCTCAGGTCCAACCACCCCTTGTGTCCATAGAGATGCGCTGCACCAACAAATGGAGAAGACAAGTCACAGTCCAGCAGCAGTAAGCTATACTCAAAAAACACACTGCAAAAATGGCATCTAGTCAAGTGAAATGATCTTAAATAACTCCCATTTTGAGTTGATGTGCACTTATATCTTATTTCTAAACATTTCGCACTTGTTTTAGGTAATGTTATCAAAATTCTCACTATACTGCCCATTCTATTACTGGTGCATTTCACATTTGTCCATTAAGCTGTTATGGCAGTTTATTTCTTCTTTGAATGCGTTTACTGAAGGCAAGTAATAACACTGTCTGAGCATATTCAGAGTGCTCTGATTCAAAACAGGATCATATTCTATGTTATACCGGTTTGTGGACTTTAAATAGTTATATGCAGGTGCATGAGATCAGACTGCTTTGTGTGTATGTGCACACACTGACTGACCTTAAGAGATTTTTGTCACTTGAGCACAAAACAGGGCCGCTGTAAGTCATTCAGTCATTCAGACTGTAAGTCTGTTCCCCAGGCTTAGCAGAACAGTTGCAGTTAAATGTCATTGGTTGAACATAGAGCTTTACCTGCCACACCACAGCCAAAACACTATGGTCCTGCAAGTTCTCAAGCTGATTATCCTTTTTTTTTTTCTCCGACAGCAAATCCAGGCCCCAAAGCAGCCGCAGGAGTTTAATGAGAGGCTTACTAGAACAGGCCGCCGCTCACTGTCCCACTCACTCTCCCACTCTTCTGGAGACAAACGTAGCTCAGGTGCCAGAGCCAACCAGCTATATTCTCAAAACTCGTATGTGTTCTGCTTTTAAGTCAGAACAATGTGAATCCAGAAACTTTTACCGAAAGATGGAAAAAAAAATCACTGCTGAATTTACTTTGTTCCAATATGCACAATATTTTGACATATTTACAATATATTACATCAACACTGCTTATTTACTTTGTGTAACGGGCAGCGAGGTAGCGGACGCATGTGCGGAGGTAAGCGACTTTTGAGGTCATAACGGGCCAGGTTCATGTAGCCAACATGGAGAGATTCAGAAACAGACATGACGAGAAATACTAACAACAGTAAACACCAATACAGCAAACAAGGATGTAAACAAGGATGCAAACAAGGATGCAAACAAGGATGCAAACAACACAGACCAATACAAAGACCAGCAAACACAAGGGGCAAACACAGGGCTTAAATACACATGGATAACGAGGGACAGGTGAAAACAATCATGGGCAGAGACATGAAATGAGGGGCTGGACTAAACCAAAGCAAATCCACATGGAAGATCAAAACAACACAAACACATGGACAGGACTGGGAGGGGCCAATCGTGACACTTTGCTTATAACTGTGTTGATGTAATGTAATTATTTATGTGCATTTGGAAGTAAATTCAATACCATTTCTGTGTATTTCTTTTGTCAGTAAACGATCATTTTAGTATAAATTTGAACACTGTTTTATGCTTGTCACATGACATGTTTTGTTGATTTTGTAACTCAAAATAAGATATTTTTCTTAGAAAAAAAAAAACATGTCATTTAACCAAACTTTTACGACTATGACTGCAGTCATGAAGCAAACTCTGCACTGTAAAAACTTAAAACTTTAAAATGAACAACCTTCTGCATAGGTTTGAACTTAGTTTAGTCACAAGGTTTCCTTTTTTAAAACAAAAAAAAAGTAATTTAAAAAAAAGTACTTTTTAGTACTACAAGTTGAGCTTAAAACAAAAGAAAAGTTTAAGTTGCTAATTCCCACTCACAGACTACAACTCTCCCCACCACACAGTTGTAGCCTTTGAGCCTTTTTTAATTGTAACTTTTTGATATCTTCTCATTGTTTCTTTCTGTGACTATATGGTTTCTGAGTGGTCTGACTTTTGAGCCGCCTGTTCATTTGGAGAAGAGACATCACAAGTTAAAGTAATGGTGAGACCTCAACCCTCTGTAGCCAGTAGTTTGTTAGGAGGATGCCCTCAACTCCTCCCCAGGCTGGGGGCACCATGTGATGAGAGAGTCATTGCTTGCGGGTAGGAACTGGCAATGACTAAATCGAGAGCAGGAGCTGAGTAAAAATAAAAAAAATAAACAAAAAATCTGCTTTTGATGATGCAACCACATTTACTGTTTTTTGCTTAGTAAGCTCACCTTATTCAAACTAATGTGTTTTGAAGACAAAACATTGAAGAAGAACTTTGAACTAAACTAAGCTGAGAAAATATAAAGCTAGAAGTTTTGTGCTGTAAATCCACGAGTTTTGACCTCAGAGTGGCTGTCAAGCTAGTATAGTACTATTTCATGTTTAAACATACAATATTTCTATCATAATGCATGTTCTTGGTTTCAGAAAATAGGTTTTTGTGGAATCAGATTTTTAATATCTGTAATGCATAAAACTGATGTTTTTACTGATTGTTACTGCATTGTAATATTACATTTTTTTCTTGTTCATACCCAAGAAAGCTTAGAAGATGAGGTTTCTCCTCGAAACAAGGAGCAGAAGAACTCTGACGGAAGTAAGGACTTCTGCATTAAGAACATCCATCAGGCAGCCTTCGGCCGCAGAGAGATAGAAATAGCAGAGCTAGGTACAGTTAGTTTTCTCCTAAATAACAGCTCTGTGTTTCTACTGTAAAGTTGATTTTTTTGCTTCTCTTTGGTTAAGAGATGCCAGCACTGATGATCCTGAGAAAGGCTGCCCAGGGGGAGAAGCCACTAGTGGGTGCTAGAATAGTGGGCTGCACCCACATCACTGCACACACGGCTGTAAGTGTGTACGCCTGTTTCGTAATCTAATCTAATCTAATCTAGTCAACGGTTTTCCTATTGTAAATGTATCTGGACAGTCAAGACATGTTTGGTGAAGCACTGGGACTGTGAGGGATCAAACGATGTCGGGCGTTCTTAGAGTGGTATGCCTAATGTAGCTAACAAGCCCTAGAAATCTGTGTCACCTTAAATATTTTAGGCAACATAGACTTCTAATATATTTACCTAGTCGTGTAAATCATATAAATGATTTCTCAGTGAACTGTTCTTTCAATGTAAAGTCAATTCAAAGGAACTTAGCCTCAGACATTATGGAAGTGCACTCCTTTACTTTTCCATTACCTCAAAGTCATCGAGTCATATGATCGCAAATTCACTCATGCAGCAGTTTGTTACCGTTAGAAAGGTTTGGAAATCCTGACCATCTGTGTGTTTGAGAATTACATATTAAATAATGGATTTGCATGGAAGGCTAATGTAAGTGTCCTAGTGACCTAAGAGCCACTGTTACAGTCATTGTAGTAGATAGTGGTGTTATTTTAAGTGCACCAGTGCTGAAGAGTGACCATTCCTCAGGTGTTGATGGAGACTCTGTCTGCGCTGGGTGCTCAGTGTAGATGGGCTGCCTGTAATATCTATTCCATCCAGAATGAAGTGGCTGCAGCACTTGCAGAAAGAGGTAAGCACTGGATTATTAGTTATCACCATGTAATAGATAGATAAAATGAACAATGAGCATAGAAGTAAGCATAGAAACAATAATCATAACAATTTGTCATAATGTTATGTCTGATTTGGTGTAGAAACAAGAGTAATTAACACAACTAGATAGAAAAGGTAGGCAGATAGACAGAAAAAGATAGAAAGTGGCACAGACAGACAGACAAGTAGGTAGGTAGATCCACAAGGGGGCACTGACAGAAAGTGGAATAATAGATGTTTTCACTCATTAAGGATGAAAAACGTGACGCATAAATCCCTGTAATGTTATCCTCCCTAATCCCTTGTGAAATGTAGGGGAACATTAATGTGTCAGATTTCACCCAAAGTATACCAGGCTTTGCTACACCATTTTCCTCACTAAGAAAATACATTTGACAATAGACGTATGCTAAATTTATTGTTAGAAGAACAGAAACCATTTACTGATTGGATAAACTTGAATCTTTGATTGAAACACAAAGCGTTCTACTGCATAAAATCACTAAAAATAATCACAAAGCATCATCATCATCCCTCAGTGAATCTCTAACATATGGAACATTGCTCTCTTTTGAGATCTTCCTAAAGGGAAATGGGTTACGTATGGAATCTGGAGCAGTGTTTTCACGTCTCTCTTTGTGTTCTTGGTTGCAAGAGCCTCTGCAAAGTCCAACAAAGATGATAAATCCACTCAGGACTTCCATGAACCCACCGACACATCCCAGAACTATGCAGTGTCCCAAACTGATGTTGGTGGACGGAGAGGGAATGTCAGTCAGTAAATAAGCATACCATGCAGTGGGAATGATGGCTGCCACCCCTGAACAGATGACTATAAATCCTCCAAGACCAGCTATCAACCATCTCATTTTTTCTATCCAACCGTGAGCTCCGAGAACTACAATAAGACCGACCACAGTGGCACCCAGAGATGCCACCGTCATCCACTGCGCAACCTCAATGATTTGGCTGTTGAAGTAGTCTTGGTCCTGGCGGGTACAAAGCAAGTCCTTCTGTCCTTTTTTCATTATGTTCCAGCAGATGTCCCATATGCCTTGTTGTAGCACCAGATCAGGTTGCTCTCCAGTGATGTTACGGACAGTACGCCAGTTAGGTGATGTTGTGCTGGTCAGGTTCAAAATCCAGCCACAAATTGCCAAGACCAGTCCATACATTACTAATTTTGATGGTCGCATGGTGGACAGCCGAGCTTATCGAAGAAGCTAATGATCATGAGCTATGAAAGCTTTGAGGAGCAGATTGAAAAGAATCAGTGGCTCAATGAAACTGAGGGTGTGTCCCCCTCCCACCACAGTGGAACATCACACTTATTCAAAGAACAGCAGTACACTCTCCAGTTTCGACAGTATAATATTACAGTCCTCTGGAAATCAAAAGGCAGACATTCATGGATTACAGAGCAGCCCTACCAGTTTTGTAAAACAATGAAAGAAAGTGTTGGTCAGCATAGAGGTCAACAGAGAACAGCCTGATGTACGTTCACAGTGCCTTGAGTTGATGCGTATTGCAGTAGTAAGATATGAGGCTGATGAAGTACTGATGATATAAAAAGCTCTTTGAGAAATGCCATTTTTACCACTTTTGATTGCCTATGGAGCCATATTTGAAAAAGAGATTTGTATGTTTTTAAAATTGTAAAGAATCTTCACAGAATGCAATGGTTCTATCCCACTTTAAGCATTCTCTTTAGGACCGTTACATTATGTGGAGGTTCTTAAAACTTTGTAAAAGTTCTTCACTCTCATGCATTATATTTATAAATGTGGTTCTCAGCAAAATAATCCATTGAAAGGTTCTCTTTAGGTAACCAAAAGTGACTTTTCCATGGCATCATGCAAAGAACTCCTTGTGTGGTCATTCATAGTCCGTAGCATGTGGGTTAATGGCTATGTGCCAAAAATGTATAAAGACATATATTATGAAAATGGTTCTGTAAAGCAGTGGTTCCTAACCCTGGTCCTAAAGGTACATTGTTAGTGTAGCGGGCAGTGGACCTCTAGGACATTTTCCATGTTCCCAACACACCTTGCCCAACTAATCAGCTCTCTAATGTCACGATTGGCCCCTCATGTCACATCTGCCGCTTGCCATTCTCCTCCCCACCACACTGTTTCCAGAATACTAGGCATCTCTTGATCCTTTGACCTCTTTAGTCTGCCATCTTTTGTATATATACCCTGCGTTTGCAGGCGCTCATTGCGAAGTCTTGTTTGGTGTTTCCACAATTCTGAGCGTTTATGTTTATGATTTGGTTTTCTGGTGTTTTAACCTTGCCTTTTGGATTTGCCCTCTTTGGATTTGTCTGCTTTCTGTGGCCTGCTTTTCTGGATTTCTGACCCTCTGCTTGTTATTACCTACCTTGCATCAGGAATTAAAACTTGCACTTGACTCCTGCCCCTCGTGTGAAGCAGTTCTTGACACCTCTCAGTCCATGTGCATTTGTTTTGGTTTGGCCCATGTGTATTTGTTTTGGTTTTTCCAGCCCTGCCCCCTCGTTTCATGACTCCACCCCTGATTGTCTCCACCTGTTTGCACCTGTCCCTCGTTACCCTTATGTATTTAAGCCTTGTGTTTTCCCTGGTCTGGTTACTGGTCTTTGTTTGATCGTGCTGTTTGCTTTGTTTGATGTATGTTGGTTGTGTTGGTGTTATGTTTGTACAGTTTGTTGATTAGGATTTGTTTGGTGTGTTACTCGTCGTGTCTAATTCTCGTGTGATCCGCTTTGGCTCCATGACCCTGGACTGGTTCGACCCTGATTTTGGATTTGCCCTTAATAAATCTCACTTATCTCTGCATATGCGCTCGCCTTCTCGTTCCTTGTTACAACTAACAACCTCTTACTGAGTTAAAGTGGGTGCATTAAAGAAAGGAAAGCACCGGGCCTACAGGACTAAGATTAGGAAACACTACTTTAAAGAACCATCCTCTGGAAGGTTCTTCAAGGAATCAAAAGTGTTTTTTCTATGGTGTCACTCCAGTGAAAATCATTCTTTAAAAGACAAAGTGTTGAAAGGTTCTTTAGCGAACCAAAAGCGTTTTTATCACTGCAAAGAACCAGTTCTGACACCTTTATTTTTGTTCTTGACAAAAGGGAAGGGTGGAAACTGTTCCTGAGACTGGTGGTCCAGGACTGTCTCTCTGATGGCAGGGGGTCAAGCAATGCTTTTAACGCATTCAGTATTTATTTTGTCAATTATTAACATTGTATGCATATTTATGCAAATTCATAGCTTGACAAAACATTTTATTTGATAAACTTAAAAGAAGGATTATTCCTTCTTTGGTATAGTCGCTTTGGAACAGTGCAATAAAGAAGCACTTTCGGAATCATACATTGTATAAAATTTGAGGGGGGGTTACCTTAAAGTTAGTATCCAGTCTGGTTTAAAGTTTGGAGTTATTTGTAAGTTGACAGGGAATAAAACGAAACTTTAAGGTAGCCGAAACATTAGCGCTTTAAGTTAAAACAAGACATTTTTACATTGCAACAAATCTTTCAGTTCATGATTCCTTAAAGAACAATCTGTGTAAATCAGATGTGCGTGCACAAAAACCCTCTTTGAAGTTCAAAGAACCTCCACATTATATAAAAGATATATACCTATAAAAGTTTTTTCCCAAAACCTTAATCCAAGCCAAGAACTATTCAGTCACCCCTTAATTTCTTTATGTTTTTGACAGGTGTACCTGTGTTTGCATGGAAAGGAGAGTCTGAAGATGATTACTTCTGGTGTATAGATAGCTGTGTTAACGTGGAAGGCTGGGAGCCAAACCTGGTAATGAACAAATCTTTTCAGTAACACTCTCTAAAATGTTTAACCTAGTTATACGTGGAGCACAATATCAGTAAAAGTATCAATATTAGTTACAGTGGGGCAAAAAAGTATTTAGTCAGCCACTGATTGTGCAAGTTCTCCTACTTAGAAAGATGAGAGAGGTCTGTCATTTTCATCATAGGTACACTTCAGCTATGAGAGACAATATGAAAAAAAAAATCCAGGAAATCACATTGTAGGATTTTTAAAGAATTTATTTGTAAATTATGGTGGAAAATAAGTATTTGGTCACCCACAAACAAGCAAGATTTCTGGCTCTCACAGACCTGTAACTTCTTCTTTAAGAAGCTCTTCTGTCTTCCACTTGTTACCTGTTTTAATGGCACCTGTTTGACCTCATTATCTGTATAAAAGACACCTGTCCACAGCCAACAAAGGTTATGTTACAAAGTATTGAGTTGAACTTTTGTTATTGACCAAATACTTATTTTCCACCATAATTTACAAATAAATTCTTTAAAAATCCTACAATGTGATTTCCTGGATTTTTTTGTCTCTCATAGTTGAAGTGTACCTATGATGAAAATTACAGACCTCTCTCATCTTTCTAAATAGGAGAACTTGCACAATCAGCGGCTGACTAAATACTTTTTTGCCCCACTCTACCAAAATAAAATTTCCCAGTGTTGAATTAATGAATGATAATTAAAATTCATGATAATTAATGAAGATTACAAATCATACTCTTGTTGTGTTTGAATGCTATTGTTAACTGTCTCAGTTGTACAGGATTGCTTCTCTCAGTAGGAAGTTTCACCCCTTCCCTTTCACGACTCATTGCTCACTAGCAGCTCAATAGAGTCACAACATTTTACACAAAGGGCCAACAGTAACCTAATCAATCTGATAAGTTATAGGCAAAATATTACATTTGTTTTGATTGTAGTACCTTTTTAACTTCATTACTAGATTCTTGATGATGGAGGAGATATGACACACTGGATCTATAAGAAATATCCCCAACTCCTCAAGAATATCAAGGGCATTGTTGAAGAGAGTGTCACTGGAGTTCACAGGTATCAAGAAACTTGTGTTGTTGAGATATATTCTAGTCATACAATTAACAACTCACCTTTATACCTTTATACATGTGTATATTTGATAGCATATCTTAGGAAGACACAAGTAACCATTTTTACCTTCCTTCTTTTAGATTACACCAGCTGTATAAGACTGGAAAGCTGTGTGGTCCAGCCATAAATGTCAATGAGTCAGTGATAAAGCAAAAGTTTGACAACTTCTACTTCTGCAAGGAGTCTATACTGGACGGGTAAGAGTAAAATAGTTACCAGCCTAATCTTGGGGAGACCCTGTTCTGCAATTTCCTAAATTCAGCTTTCTTTATTATCACTGGCCATAACAACATAACATTATTTTTGGTTCAAGATGTCTCACTCATATTTCATTGAAATAAGGAATTCAGCCAAAAATGCAGATTCTAATGTATCAATCCATTCCACATTTGTGTTTGTAAGCATAAGAGGAAATGTTTTATTATGAATTAAATTTGATGAAAAGTTATTGTTGTGTACAATCTTGTTTTCTTGAAAGAAACACTGTCCTTTACATATTTTGTCACATCTTCTTTCCTTTGTTGACATCAAAACAAAGATTTGAACCTGTCAAAATAGAATGTAAATCAAATGCAAGTGAAATAGGCCCTTTAAATGGCCAGAAGCCTCCTAAAACTGAGGAATAAGTCAGGCATTAGCGTTTTGTCCGAGCAATTACTGAGTAATAAGCTTTAAGATGTAATAAACCCGTGACTTTAACGACGTAACTATGTCTTTAACCAAGCAATTACAGAGTTATAAATAGTATAGTGTAATGACAGCAGTAACTGACAGCAGTACAGCTATTTGGGTTAATAATTAAACAATGAGTTGAATCTGGATTTTCAGAGCAGAGAGAAGGATAAAAAGGAGCAGTGCATGAATCCCTAGGTCTGAGCTTGAGAATCACTAGCCTGTTTAGTTCCATTGAATAAACACCACCTGACATATATTGCTTTAGTTTTAATAATAGTTATTTTCCTTTATGCGTGTCTCAGACTGAAGAGGACCACTGATGTTACTCTGAGTGGGAAGCAGGTGCTTGTCTGTGGTTATGGAGAGGTAGAGGACCCATCATTACATTCCATCTGTAAATAAAGCACTTTACTATGCTTTCTTCTGGTCTGACTCAGTTATTTGTCCTGTATGTGTTTGTATATAGGTGGGAAAAGGCTGCTGTGCTGCACTGAAAGGGTTGAGAGCAATTGTGTATGTGACAGAAGTTGACCCCATTTGTGCTCTACAGGCCTGGTA
Organism: Pygocentrus nattereri; assembly: GCF_015220715.1. NCBI lineage: Eukaryota > Metazoa > Chordata > Actinopteri > Characiformes > Serrasalmidae > Pygocentrus > Pygocentrus nattereri. Next base: position 9,927,919 of record NC_051218.1, read on the forward strand.
AACACACTGATTTTTAGCTAATTGTTATTTATCTCCTCAGACTTTGTAGGATCAGGTGTTCTGCTGTACAGCAGGTTGTATATCATCACTGATGTTTGCTTTGTGTATCTCAGCATGGATGGTTTTCAACTGGCCAGACTGAACGAGGTCATAGAAATGGTGGACATTGTTATTACCTGCACAGGTAAGTTTCACATTTGTTAAGATGTATCATTCTAATAACATACATTACACACACCCCACAAGCACACAAACATACACACATCTGCATACTTTGTTAGCTCCCTTTTACCCTGTTCTTCAGGACTATTCTCAGTCCAATATATATATATACGAGGTTCACCACTTTGTGAACAACTGCGTGAGCAAAAGATTCAGAGAATCTGGAGAAATCTCTGCAAGTAAGCAGGAAGGCAGAAAACCAACATGCCTGAGGCGGCACGGCATTAAAAACCGACATCATTCTGTAACGGATATTCCCACATGGGCTCAGGAACACTTCAGAAAACCACTGTCAGTGAACACAGTTCGTCGCTCCATCTACAAGTGCAAGTTAAAACTCTGCCATGCAAAGTGAAAGCCAGATATCAACAACATCCAGAAACGCCGCCGGCTTCTCTGGGCCCGAGCTCATCTGAGATGAACTGACGCAAAGTGGAAAAGTGTCCTGTGGTCTGACGAGTCCACATTTCAAATTGTTTTTGGAAATCATGGACGTCGTGTCCTCCGGGCCAAAGAGGAAAAGGACTGTCTGGATTGTTATCAGCACAAGTTCAAAAGCCAGCATCTCTGATGGTGTGGGGTGTGTTAGTGTCCATGGCATGGGCCATGGCATGGACCATTAATGCTGAAAGGTACATACAGGTTTTAGAGCAACATATGCTGCCATCCAAGCAACGTCTTTTTCAGGGACGTCCTGCTTATTTCAGCAAGACAATGCCAAGCCACATTCTGTACGTGTTACAACAGCGTGGCTTCGTAGTAAAAGAGTGCAGGTACTAGACTGGCCTGCCTGCAGTCCAGACCTGTCTCCTATTGAAAATGTGTGGGGCATTATAAAGCGCAAAATACGACAACGGAGACCCCGGACTGTTGAGCAACTGAAGTTGTACATCAAGCAAGAATGTGAAAGAATTCCGCCTACAAAGCTTCAACAATGAGTGTCCTCAGTTGCCAAACACTTGTTAAAAGGAAAGGTGAAGTAACACAGTGGTAAACATGCCCCTGTCCCAACTTCTTTGGAACGTGTTGCAGGCATCAAATTCAAAATGAGTGAATATTTGCAAAAAACAATAAAGTTTATCCGTTTGAACATTAAATATCTCGTCTTTGTCTGGCTCCACTAACTTACATTAAACGTTATGAAGGTTTCTTTTCCTTCTCCTGTAAAATTCTCATTTTGGATATACAAGATTTTCTTCTGACAACAGCGACATACAGTTGTTAATATACACTTATACACTGATGTGAGGTCTGATCATTTTCTGTTTGTGTTTCCAGGAAATATTAACGTGGTCCTGCGGGAACACCTGGAGCACATGAAGAATGGCTGTATTGTATGCAACATGGGACACTCCAACACAGAGATTGATGTGGTGAGATCAAGGCCCAGAGGTGGGGCACACAGTCTTTGAAATCTCATTCACACCAACCTCATACCTTATTTTCTCAGTCCTCCAAACAATGCTCAGAAACCACTGCTATCAAACTGTGTAGGAATCCACAATTACTTTGAAGTTTTAGTTCATAGCCAGCGTTTCCAATGCGAATAAATGTGATACCTGATATGATACCTGAGGGACACCTAATAGCCTGACATGCTGTTTTATACCCATGTCAGAAGCTAATAAGAGGTCCTGTGTTCCTGTGAAATGGATATTAACAAAATCATACTTGCACAAATGTAGTTTTAAGCTGGTGGATAATACTAGTTGAAGTAAGACAGATGTGGCTGCATCTTTTTGCAATATTGTTATAGTGAGAAAAAATTAATGAAAGATAAGCTCTGATGTGTGTCTCTTACAATAGACAATAGAATTTAGCATTAACATTTCAGGTGTGCTGTTATACACTGTTAGGCCATATTAGGGAACATAGCGGCACATTGAGTAAGACAAAGACAAAGTGAAAAAGTGTTAAGACAGAGTGGTGATCCACGTGGGTGTGGGGTGGGTGGTGTGAGAGTTGTCAGGGATAGTTGGCATAGGGACAGAGATTCATCCCCATGCAGCTCTCCACCAGAGAGTAAGCATGCTGATTTAAGATCAGTCCTTGTCTTTCCCAATCCTAAGAAACTGGAGGGCTGGTTGAAATTCAGCTCAGTGCTATAACATGCTTCACTGCTTCCGTATGTCCTCTGTTCTCAGACCAGCCTAATGACACCTGAGCTGACGTGGCGGCGTATTAGAGCACATGTGGATCACATCATCTGGCCAGACGGCAAAATAATAGTACTGCTAGCAGAGGTGAGATTAGATTGTCTATAAATTAAGAATAAATATCTAAAAAATTTGTAAATATAACATGGATAGTGTGGTCTCTAAACTCATAGAGCTTGTTTACACCATGCATTCACAGTGCATTGTGGTTGTGTTTACACCTGGCTTTTCAGGTGGCAGGTGAAATCAAATGTTGATGCAAGGTGTAAACAGCTGCTGATTAGCTGAGATGCACTCAAAGACACTGTAAAAAAACTGTAATACTGTGTAATAAACTATAATATATACACATGACAGCACACTTCAGATGATTCTGTTTTAATGTGGCAATCTTGTAGAAAAATTCTCAACGCTTGTGTTGCTTGGTGACTATAACCCACTGTTATTAAACTACATTGTTTAGAGGAAAACACTTTTATTGAGATTATCATTTATAAGATATTAGACTGCTTGTTCAACATTGATATATTTATCTTACTGTATTTCATTGCTGTTTTATAAATCAATCATTTTAATAAGCACATTTCCCAGACAATGATAGTCAAACAGCACTTTAGAAATGTCTGTGTGTATAATAACTATATGGCTATATCTGATTCTGAAGGGTCGACTCCTAAATCTGAGTTGCTCAACGGTGCCTGTTTATGTGCTGTCCATCACAGCCACAACCCAGGTGTGTGTGCAGGTTATTTACAGTTGAACTCAAAGATCTTAATGCAATTTACAGAGCCATCGTTTCTTGTAAACATTGAGTGTATTCTTGACCTTTACCTCTCTTGTCTTTAGGTTTTGGCATTGATTGAGCTGTTTAATGCTCCTGAACGAGGCTACAAGCAAGACATTTATGTGTTCCCCAGGAAAATGGGTAAGGCTTGCAGCAGAGAATCATGCTTACCCTTATCATTTATTTAATGATATATCAATGAATAAATCATTTGTTTGTTATATTATGTGTTTTCAGATGAGTTTGTAGCAGCCCTGCACCTCCAGAACTTTGATGCCCATCTAACTGAGCTCACTGATGAGCAGGTCAAGTACATTGGTGTGAACAAGAATGGACCATTCAAGCCAAGCTATTACAGGTGAACACCATTATATGTTCATAAACAGAACAAAAAATATTATGAAATGACCCATATAATGATCTACATTTATGTGTAAGTTCCTATATATCATAATTAATCAACAGCCCCATTATAACCATGTACTCATGAAACCATTTTTCATTGTTGCAATGTCTAATATTTTTGCAGGTATTAAGTTGGCCTGAGGGTGAAGACATGAAAACATTCTACTCATATTCTGAAATGGAAAGGATAAAACAATCTGAACCTTGGATCTGGACTTTGCTGGCCTCCATCTCCATTCTTTTCACTCTACAGTAACAAATGTAACAGGGAATAAACATCCAATTTTAGTGCAGAATTTCTATTTATTTGCTTTTAACATATTGGAAAAATAAGACATAAAAAGTGCCATAACTTTCGCACAGGCCAAAAAAAATGCAGTAAAGTGTGCAGAAGTCTATTCTCTGTAGAGCATGTGGTATATTCACTTACACAATAAACAAAACCCAAAACTTTTGTATATAAATGTGTCTTTGCACAAGGACAGTAAACTGATGAAACAGGCCTGCTTTTCAATTTTTCAACAGCTGTTCCTATTTAACTGTGTATAAAAGTTCTATTATTCTATTATGTTGCCACTAAGCTACTGCTTCACAGATATGAGCTGGTTAGTAGCTATATAAATGCAGAGGTGGACAGTAACTAAGTAAATGTAATTCGTTACTGTACTTAAGTAGTTTTTTCGTGTATCTGTACTTTACTGAAGTATTTCCATTTTGGTTGACTTTTTACTTTCACTCCACTACATTTCAAAGCCAAATATCTGACTTTTTACTCCACTACATTTTGAGAAATCTGTCGTTACTTTTGGTTTCTGTGTGTATAAAAATGTAACATGTCAAAACAAAAGAAATGTAAAGCAAGAACACCAATCAGGGCACAGCGGTCACTTTGTTCTGAGCTTGTTTTGACCTGTTGGTCATACCGACCCAGTGCAGCACACGGTTCAACGTCAGAGCAGCAGCGTAAAAGTTTGGGAGGACATACGTCACCTAAATGATGAACTAACCTAACTTTGTGTAAATAGACCACAATATAGAAATATGTCCACACATGCAGTCGTGACTGACATGTTTCTTTTTTTCTGAATTCATACAAACACTTTCATTTTATAGTAAATTAGTTTCAATTAGTTTATATTTATGAACAGAGGCCTACAGATCAATACAGTAAAGGAAAACTTATTTGTGATCCTGAGTTTAAAGCTAGTTAGTTCAACTTGTAACTAATTTACAAAGTTATCTTAAACTGAAACTTTGCTTGTGTGTAAAAGTGATTTCAGAGCCACTCGGTTCTCCCTGATGGAAACTGTTTCCCTCAGTGTTTTGTGCTTGTGATCATTTTAATAGATGTCAGCGTCACTAATTAATGACATTCTATTAAAAGACTGGTTAACCAAGAGAGACACTGGAGTATTTTCACCTAAAATGAGTTCATGAAGCGAGTCTTGTTATAAAAATGATAACAGGACATCACAGTCATAATTAATCTTTTAGTACTTTTACTTTTGATACTTAAGTACATTTGAAGGCAAGTACTTTTGCACTTTTACTCAAGTTGAGATCTAGAGTAAGGACTTCTACTTTTAATGGAGTAATATTTTACCTTGGATATCTCTACTTTAACTCAAGTACATGATTTGTGTACTTCGTCCACCTCTGTCTAAATGAAGAAATGTATGTGTCCAAAATGATGAACAGAGCTGTAGATTGACTGAGAATGACAAGGTGTCAAAAATATTGGTGTAAACCAATCATTACAATATAATACTTATCATTTAATGTCTTCTTTGTGTTCCCAAAAAAGATGAACTGTTGATTAAAATATATTAAAAATATCTTCAGTCTTTGCCCAAGGACAGTAAACAGATCAAACAGGCCTGCTTTTCAATTTTTCAACAGCTGTTCGTATTTAACAGTGTATAAAAGTACCACCTTAAATACACAGGCTATATTCTTGGCAACACAGCTAACTAACACACACATACATTTTCTAAGCTGCTTGTCCTTCTGGGTCGTGGGGGGTGCTAGAGCCTATCCCAGTGATCATTGAGAGTAAGGCAGGAAACACCCTGGACAGGCTGTTAGTCCATCACAGGGCAGACATATAGACATACATATTCACATTCACACGTAGGGGCAGTTAAGCATCCACAGTTCACCTGACTGCATGTCTTTGGACTGTGGGAGGAAACTGGAGCACCTGGAGGAAAGCCATTCAGACATTGGGAGAACTTAGAAAGAACACTGGTTGTCTGGCTGGGGAATTGAACCCAGGCCCTTCTTGCTGTCAGGTCACAGCGACATTAACTAAACATATATGTTTAGTTCATTATAAATAAATGCTTAATCAAGTAAAAATACCACCTTATTTGCATTGTTTAATTGTTTCATGGAAATAAGTGCAGTACATTTCACAGTGATGAAATTCATGTTCTACCTCTAAAAGATGTGAATGCAAAAGTCACAAAATTCTTGCCCAAAAAGAGATTCAGTTGCTGAAAAAGGATAAAGCTGGCCGATATGTACCAACAAGGGTTGAATTTTTACTATGGTAAAACTTTTAGTGTTGTTGATGTGCATCAGCTTTCAAAATCACTATTTTCAATTTTAAAAAGTCATACAGATACATGTATAAAATAATTCTATTATGGTGCCACTAAGCTACTGCTTCACAGATATGTGCTGGTTAGCAGCTATATAAATGAAATGAAAAGAAATGTTATATGTGTCCAAAAACGATGAACAGAGCTGTAGATGATTCCAGAATGATTGAGAATGACAAGGTGACAAAAACATTGGTGTAAACCAATCATTAAAATAAATACTTATCATTTTATGTCTTCTTTTTGTTCCAAAAAAGATGAAATGTTGAATAAAATATATTAAAAATATCGTCGGTCTAGCATACAGTGATCTGCAAAAGCTTCAACCCTCTTAGTCAAATTACAAACTTTTGCATATAACTGTATAGTGTATAACTATATAGTATTTCATTCTACCCTGTATATTTATTATTGAATAAGATAAAAACACGTATGAATGTGTCAGCTTTTAAATGTTACTGTATGTCATACATTGTTGTGCAAATAAACATGCTCTTTGCTGTGTTCCATTCCAGGGTGCCTAAGCAGTACTGCTATAGTCCCTACACACTTGAGCACTGGATATCAGTTAAGGTAACTGGAGTTGATAAATACCTTCATTTGGAACATAATCAAACACACGTCTTCAAGAGACCCAGCAGCCTCCTGTGAAGCGATAAACAATTGTTCACTGCTGTCTGTGCAGTTTGAGGTTCCCTAACAGTGGAACTCCCTGTGGTTCGGAATCACCCTGAATATATCTGAGCACCCTGTGCAGTCCAATTTGCAGGGAATGACTAGGGCGACTAGACTGCACCTAGAGTATATATCCCATTTACTCTACACAGTGGCACTTCAGGAATTCCAAAGCTTTGGAGACCATTAAAATACACTTTGTTTGGATAATACATCCATTCAGCAAACACTGCATTGCTCCACGGATGTGCAATCTCCCATGGATAGCCCATCTGTACCCACCCACCAGCAGCTGCACCACTGCTCCAGTACTCTAGGAAGGAGCATTGTGCCATCCAGCTACAGGCTTCAGTCATACTGTCAACTCTCAGCTGCCTCCTCCTGTTGGCCTTGCGATGCTGTCTGAAATCTCCACGGTGAAAGTCAGCCAAGTGGGCTGGATGGATACCCCAGTAGTGACCTTTCCCATCTTCACAGCGTCCCAGCTTCACAAAGCAGTCGTTGAGAGACAGGTTGTGGCGAATGCTGTTTCTCCAGCCTTTGTGTGTGGTCTTGAAGTACAGGAAGTGCTCTTCAATGTACCTGTAGATGGAGGATAAATTGAGCTTTTTGGAGGCTGAAGAAAGGATGGCTTTGGCAATCAAAGCAACAAAGGACAAGGAAGGCTTGGAGGAGACTTGTAACTGGTTTTCCTCAAATGCACTGTTGCTTCTTTGGGTTTGGTGCCGAGTGCTGGTGCTTTCTAAAGAAAGTTCTTCTGGAGAAACAGTTTGTTCTTTATCATGGTGTAGATCCTTGGAAGCTTTGTCCTTTCTGAGTCTATTCCTCTGCTCCATCTCCACGTCATCTCTACTTCTATTGACCTCCATTTCTGTCCCATCTATATTCTTACCAGTCCATTCCTCAACTGAATCTGTCATTTCATCCAGTCCTCCACTGTGATGTGTCTCTTTATGGTTCTTCGTCCATCTAATGTGGCATAAAGTTCTCAGCATTCAGGAGCTTTAATACAGAGGAATTACATGCTGAGTGCCATGCTGGATTCAGTATTATTCATTCACATTTCCTTGAGTTCTCTTTTATATGTTGCCTGCCTAAAACAGTGTGGACTCAAGCGCAGTATGTCGAGCCAAATACAATCCCACTGGCATAGTTTGCAGTTATGAAACGCTGACACTGATAAGAGAATGTTTGCCCAGAATGTCTTATCAGTTCCTGTCTTGCAACAGACAGAAAACATTCTTGTTTAAATATTGAGGTTTTTTGCTAAGGAAACAGATTCATTTAAAAACAGAAAAACTGATAAATTCTGATAGAGTTGAGATTTTTGTTGGGGCCTTACCAAAACATATGGAGTGCTCTTCACAAAGCAGAGGGAAAACAACAGATTTGCATGTCTCACTAAAAATCGACTGAAAATGGATGCTTCCTTAAAAGGGAAATTGCAAGGATTTGTCAAAATGTCTGCATAATTAGATTGTTGAGATGTTATCAAAGTAATTGTGAGCAGTTGGCTGTAAATTGAGGGATTGCAAAGAAACTTGGGTTTTCTTTACATTGGTGATGATAGGAAGCAGGGGTTGTAATTTCTACAACACAAATCTAGTCATTTTCTTTCTTTAGATATGTTTTAAGACAAAAGCTTATCTCATAACTATCATAAACCAACGTCTCAGGCATCAGGCAGGATATCTGTAACAATTTCAGCTAATACATTTCTAGAATGTAGCTTTTAGAGACACAAAATGTTTGGTTCCTATCACCACCACTGTGAACTGTTCTGGCTCAGAAAACTTGTCTACAATGGAGCATTTCACATCAAAACCAGTCCAAATGGTTATATTTACCAAATTTTGAAAAATCAGTGGAATTCCTCTTTAACCATAGGTTCATTTCAGTGTCATTGTCACATTATATTTGACGTGTTTGGAAGTTACATTTAGAGCATTCCCCCTGAGCCTCAGCTGCATAGCTGAAGTCGTTTGGGCCTCTATTTATAGTGCTGGCTTTTTGCTACAATGTCAAATGTAACTCGATTCGGTCTGCTAAGTCACAGTGTGTTGCGTGTCAGCTGTTGGCCGTCCCACCCAGGGGTTCTCTCTCACTCTGCCTGATGGAGCCTGCGGTGGGAGAAGTCTGGAGCTCCAGCCAGGATGGCTCCAATCTTCTGGGCCTGCCAGGACCATGTCCCTGGGAAGATGACGAGGAGCCCCTGGGCCTTGGAGGCATCAAACCCAAATCCTCTCCCATCCCACGCCGCCGGAGCTCAGCGTCTTCCTGCTCTGATGACGATTCCCAGCCTCCGCCATCCAGCAGCCGCAGGGTGTCTTTTGCAGATGCCTTTGGACTGAGTCTGGTCTCCATCAAGCAGTTTGATTCCTGGGCCCCAGATCCTTTGGAGGCTGATCTGAATGAGGTGAAAGAATACTTCCTGTCCCAGCTGTTCACTCTTCCAGCCACACCAGAGGAATTGGCCCAGAAAGTCCAGGAGAATAAGCTGGAGCTGGAGAGTCTGGAGATTCTTCCAGGCACCACTACACTGAAAGGCATCATTCGTGTGCTCAACTTGTGTTTTGATAAGCTGGTCTTCATCCGCACCTCGTTGGACTGCTGGAGCAGTCATTTTGACTTGCTAGCGGAGTATGTACCCGGGTCAAGTAATAGCAACACAGACTGCTTCTCCTTCAGGCTAACGCTGGTACCCCCATTTGGAAAACAAGGAGCCAGGGTGGATTTCTGTCTTCGATATGAAACACCTTTTGGAACTTTCTGGGCTAACAATAGTGGCCAGAACTATGTGTTGTTTTGTCATGAAAAGGCCAAAGAAGAGGGTGAAAATGAGAAGAAACATAGAAGAAAAAGCTGTCTGAAGTCAACCAGGTTAGAGGTCTCATGAGCCATGATAGTATATATACATATATACATATACATATGAGGCTACTATGAGGCTACTCATTCTAGAATAAAAGCATGTGTAGTAAAGATTTACACTTTTAAAATTATATAGCAATTTAATTGCCAGCATTTTACTTGAATTCTGCTGTATAACATTGATGTGATCATGCTATAAACACCTCATAGCTGATGTCATATGCTGTCAGGATTTGTCATGACACATTTTTTTCAGTACTATAACATGTAATGTCATGTCACTATTAACAGTAATTGTCATGACAGATGCCATAACATTTGATGTCAAAACAGCTTATTTCACATGTTCATTCTCGCTGTGTACTCTATTTAGCCATCATGGCATCAAAGATCAAGGTATCTATCATGAGAATTATTGGTAATGGAAACATAACATTGTATTCTTACTTAAACCTCAATACAACATATAACATCTGTCATACCATGTTTATGGCATGGCTGTGTTAATGTTATGCAGCAGGAATCAAGTAAATTGTTAACTTACTTTTATTGCAGGTTTTTAATCTTTAAAAGGGTTGCATGACATTATGTGTATTTATACAAACTATTCATTGTTCCACCTTTTTTCAGCTATGACTATTCCTCTGAGACCAGCTCTACCTCAAGCACAGAGGAAATCCCAGGTAGCATTTTTCAGTCAGTTGCTCATTGACTCACTGTTCAATATACACTAACAGGACTCTCACAGTTATAGATCATTCTCAGCACTGCACTGACATGCAGATAATACCTGCTCAGTGGGGTCTTGTGACGGTCTTGACCTTTGATGGATATGGTAAAGAAAGGCTAACAAATTATGCAGAATTGTAGAACTACAAAATGCACCTATATGGTAATTGAAGCTAATAAAATGGACAAAGAGTGTAGATACTTACATCAATTTTTTTGTCCCCTTTAGAAATAATCCTGAACTGTGGGACGGCTGCTGTTACTGAACCTGTAGCGGTCAAGAAGGGAAACATGCAGGAGGAACACATGAAACTGGAGGTCAGTTCAAACATATGTACCCTAATATATCCTTGTGCTTTGTAAGGAGTTCTTGTCACCACTTTTAAAAATAAGATTTAGACACTGCGGTTAGCAATGGACTTCATTTATTTCAGAATGTTCTTTTGTCAAGAGTCATCTTAAAAATAGAGAAAGTTCTTTAGAAACTATTATGGAATGAGGGTAAGGGTCAAGTGTAGGCAGTAAATGTAAATAGCCAGGCTGAACACCTGGAGGCTTGTATAGGACAGATGAGAATGCTGTGACACTGTGAGACCAGCTGCTCCTTTTCTGAGGGAATGTCATGTGACTGCTGACGTTACGCTTTGACATGCATTGCCTTGACCACACTGTACCAGTAGGCTAAATAAAACACATGAGGTTGCACTCCTTGGCAAAAGAGCAAGGGCTTTTATATAGTGATTGTGAATATGTGTAAGTATTGTCACTGCCCAAAGAAGAACATGTATTTTTAGATTTTTAGATCATTTGAGGGGTGGTCTTTACTTTGTGTGAAATTTTCATGATAAATGGACTGGAAATACTCCAGAATTCCTTGGAATAAAACCCTTTACATTATCTTTCATTGAAAGCAATGAACATTTTTGCCATCTCCTGTGTACCATTTCGGAGATACACGTTTTTCTTTGGACATCGACAATGTTTTACACAATTTCTGATACTGACAAATATGACAAAAGCCATACAGCATTTAAAAAGTATGCCACACTACAAATCATGATATCTAGGCAAGTGTAAATGTTTCAGAACCACTTTATAAATCTAATATTTTCACATTATGACATGGTTGTAACAATGCTATAAGATTATATAACTTATTTCTATGTATTTTTTGTTGTATGTTTACTGTTGTCATTTTGTCTAGTGAAATTGTCTTCTTCCTTTGTCAGATAATTTTACTTGCTCCAAATATTTTTTCTTGTAATAAGCAAACTCATTTGCATGATTTTCCGAAAGCAAGTAAAATGATCTGCCAATGGAAACACTTTGACTTACAAAGTAAACACATATAGAAATACTGTAGCTTATAATATTCTTACAATGATCTCTTAACGAGAAGTATTACATATATTGTCTAAATTTAAGATGTTTTTACTTGCTTAGATGTCATTTTTGCAGTTCATAAATAGCCATAGAAGAATCACTTTTGGTGCCCTAAAGACCCACATTTGAAAAACAGATTTGAAAAACAGAAAGAAGAACTTTATTTAAATCTTGCTTTTCCATCTACAGGAAGAAAATATAAGGAACCGCAGCAGAAGATGCAGGAGAAAAGCTGCACGACTGGAAAAAGTACGCCAGTACTTTGCTGAAAGAGAGGAAAATGGCCTCCAACAGATTAACAAACATACCAGTGAAGCAGCAAATATGGAAAAACCTGTTCCAGAAAAAGTGGAGGCACCTTTAAACCTTTCAGCACCTCAAGAAAATGTGTGGACAGAGACGATGGATAGCATCTCACCTTCACCTGCTGATGCTGAGAACAATAGTAGCACCCCAGACTCTGTGAATGCAGATAGCAAACAAATTACCAGTAGACATATTCAAACACAAGACAAGGAAGATATTCCAGTAATGCACTCTGAACTAACAGCCTCCTTATCTCATGCAGCGCTGTCCCCTGTGGACCCTGTAAACTGCCATAAATCTTCAGTAAGCTCTGCCTCGCAAGAAGTGAACAACAGCCAGAACAAAGAGACACTTACTGGCCAGACTGTTTCAATCACCCAGCAACTTCTTGAGTGCCAAAACACGGAACCATCCTTTAGTAAGAGTGTGGAAAAAGCATGGGAATGCTTTGAAAAAGGTGCTATAGAAAGAATAGGGAGTGCAGTTGACACAACCAGCAGTAGAGGCGAAGAAAATCACACAGTAATCTTAGAATGTAGTCCAGACAGTCAACCCTTTGGACATAACTTCACGTTTGAGACAGTAGTGGCTCCACTCTATCATCAAGTGTTTGAAAGAATGGAAACTGAAAGAAGAGACCAAAGAAGCAGAGAATTAGACACTGGAACGGCAGTTGAGAAACTGGAAGATGGATGTCTGAGAAGAGTCACGTACCAAGATTATCCCAGGGCACAGAGCTTGGAAACAAGGTCAAACGGATACACATCTGAAAAACATGTGGTTAATGATGTTTATCTAGGGATCTGCAAAGAACCATTTCCACCAGATTTATTCAACACAAAGAACACCACTGAGAAACCTTCATCTGGAACAAATACAAATTCAGAACTTAAAGAACTGGGGGCTGCCTGCTGTGACAACTCTAAAACCGGCATGGAGGACCCACAGGATGTGTATATTTCAGAATCAAAAATGGTACAGATGGTCGCACCTACACAGAAACAATATTTAGCAAACAGCCTGCCTTTCCAGCTGGAATATTTGAACAAAACTCATTCCCTGGAAGAATGTGCACTTGATCTAGATGAACAAATACAGGACAGAATTATTTCACAAAGCGAACATTTGTTGGACAGAACACCACACAACACACATTCACAGAGTGAATGTTCTTCAGAAAACTCACAACATGAGCCTGTCCGCTTAGACTGTATGCATTTGACCTCACTGTCTGAGTCAGACAGAGCAAATGCCAAGACATCGTCCTCTGTAGTTGCTGAAAAGGCATCATTCATGGACAGCTCAGTCACCCACATATCTTTTGAAACTGGACTTAGCACTGACATCCCTAAAACACAAAACAAGGAGGCCAAAACAAGTCAACCCCAAACATCAGAAGGAATGCAAACCTCCATGGAATCCACCTCCCCTGAAACATGGCCTAGCAGCAAAAGCTTGGAGGAAAGGCACAGTCCTATTTCAGAGTCTTCATTCTTCCATACTCATATTTCATCAAACGTCACACCTAACCTTTGCCAGAGTGAAGCTCCAACACCATCCCAGAATCTAACCTCATTGACCCCCATCCAAACCCAATGTCCAGACCTCATATCTATTAACGATATCCAAATAGCAGCTGACACTACACATGCCCAATTCCAAATTATAGGGGGCACGAATGTGACCCAGGGATTAGACCCCATGTGTCATTATACTGATACTGATCCCTGTCATGTCAGCAGTGAGATAAAATCAAAAAGTGACAGAATTAATGAAGTGGATGGTTTAGAAAGTTTAGAAATGCATAAAAATAAGGAATTTAAAATGCCAAACTACAAGGTTTCTGCTTGTTTAAACGGACCTTTAGATAAAGATGAAGAAATGTCAATACTTAAAAGCAACAGTGACGGTGTCTTAAGAGAAAAAGAAGCTGAAATCTATGAAGGAGACAAATGTGTAGAGAACTTTGAGGTGAATAAAGAGCAGGAATCAAAAGACAAGAAAGAACATCAGTCAGAGCATGTTTCAGAGGGAACAAAGGAGGCAGAAGAGTTAAAAGAAGAAGAGGAAGAAGAAAAGCAACAACAAAAAGAACTAGAAAATGAAAAAGAACAACCACCACAAAAACAAGAGGAACATCATGAACAAAATCAAGAAGAAAAAGAACTACAAGAGGAAAAAGAAGAAGGAGAAAAAGAGGAAGAAGAAGAACAACAAAAACAAGAAGAATTAGAAGAGCAACAAAAAGAAGAGAAAGAAGAGCATAAAGAACTAGGAGAAGAACAAGAAAAAGAAAGGGACATTGTAGAAGAGGAAGAAGAACATCAAGAACTGGGAGAAGAAGAAGAAGACAAACTAAAAAAGAAAGAGGAGAAAGAGGAGGAGGAAGAGCAAGAACGAGAAAAAGAACAACCACAACAAAAACAAGAAGAGCTAGAAGAGGAACAAGGAGAAGAAGAGGAAGAAGAAGCAAAGCAAGAACAAGAAGAACTAGAAAATGAAGAGAAAAAAGAAGACAAAACAAGAACAAAAACAAGAGGAAAACAAGAGGAACATCATGAACAAAAACAAGAAGAACATGAAGAAGAAGAAGTAGAAGAGCAGGAACAACGACAACTACTACAACAAAAACAAGAAGAACTAGAAGAGAAACAAGGAGAAAAAGAGGAAGAAGAACATCAAGAACTAGAAGAAGATGAACTAGTAGAGGAAGAAGAAGAAAATGATGAAGAAGAATTAGGGAATGAAGACATTTTTGAAGATGAGTTATTCTACATAGATGATGATGAAGAGGAGGAAGTGAAGGAAAAAGACACAGAGCTGTATATGGGCAAAGGGAAGGATGATGTAGATCATTTGTCTCTTGAACTGGAGACTGAGGAGCAGGAGAGGGTCAGCAGAGTGACGTCTGTGGCAACAGCAGAAAGCGTTATTAAAGTAGATTCATTTAAAAGTCCCGTTCATCTCAGACAGGAGCAGAAAAGCACAGCTAGAACTTCAGAAGAAGGGTCTATGGGTGGAGAAGAAGAGATCCCGCTGGACTCAACCGGCTCATTACAGCAAACCCTGACAGGAAACAGTGGTGTGAAACTGAGTGAAAGAGAAGAAGGGGTGTGTTGTCAAATAGAGAAACAACAGGCTGCTGAGGGTATTACTGCAGGGGTCAACACACTGTTGGAGAACCCTGAGGACATAAGTGCACAGGGTGAGAACAACATGGGTGACAGTGCGTCTACAGAATCTCTGACAGATGATGAAATGGACCTATATCTCCACAGATTGAAGAGCACACAACAGCCTGGATTTAGTGATACCACCTCCAGTGGGAGCTACAGCAAGAGGCCTTCCTCCGTGAGCAGAACGAGGACGATGCCCTCACCCATGCCTTCCATTTCAGAATCCCTAAATGAAGACCAGCCCAATGCCTCACTAGAGGATCTGACCAAAGAAGAAGATATGGAGCTAGAGAAAGCCACGTTACCTCTATCAGACGCAGAGGAAGAGGTCATTGGGCGTAATGTGCTCTGGTGGAGAGAGTTCTTCTCCTCTGAGAATATGTCAAGAATGATGGGGTACATGTTTTTATTGGGTGTATTTTTAGTGACTGCACACTATTATGACTTCATTGCATGTTTTGTGCTCTACTTGCTTGCCTTGTATTGGCTTTACTTTCGAGGAGAGTCTGAACCATCAGAGGTCACGCAACCCACTAAATAACTACAAGACTAAAAAGAACTTGATGAATTTATGTGTTTTCTTTGTGACTAACCATTACTGTTATGTAAATTATATTTTTAAGGAAAGAACGGACAGCCGGATTATTTGTTTCTTATTAATCGAGAATGTTGGACATTAGCTTGTATTTCAGCTCCATTTTGTTTGGATGTATTGATACAAATCTTTCATGTTTGCAGAGAAAGTAAACCAGGTTTATTCAAATTATGTGTTGAAAGTGCCAAGCATGAATGGAATGTTCACAGGACCACTTAGAGTAAACGGTTACATAACATTATTGCATAATAAATTGATTTATAATGTTTTGACAGCTAACTTTCATATATTATGTATTACATGATTGTTATTATAGCAGTTCTCATCAAAACTAGCATTAATGTTGAACTATGTGAATTTTTTTGTTAACATTTTAAAAAGAACTGGTGTTACTGTGTAAGGAGGAAAAAACGAAGCTAAAATGTGTTTGTGTAGCTGAAGAAGCCTGAAAAAAATAACTTTGAAGTCAAACATGTCAGGCTGGATTTCTCACCACGTCACAAAATATTAACTTCACACATGCTCAGAACGTACAGCATTAAGCAGGACCTTCAAAAAGAAGCATGTTTAGGCCTCAATTGCAAAACCAACATTATTTTGATGAAGATATGATGACAATAGTAGACAATTCATTCACTTCCTCGGAAGATATGTTCTCTTTGAATACTCTTTCGCCATGTTCACAATCATCAGACTCATCCACACAGGGAAGGGGCAACTTTCATGTAATTACACAGTTTCACCAGAGAGGTCTCCAAATCCTCAAACCTTACATAGTGTGGCTTAAACTTTTAACACTGTGACTACAATTTTATGTACACAACCAATTAATACAGTAAAAGTTGTTGATCAAGACATTTACAAGCCCAGGGTCAGGAAAAGGTGGTTAGAATAAACCAAAATATTTTTCTGTGTAATACCTGTATCCTGCTGAGAATGTCCCCTATCCTGCAATATTTGACAACTTAATTATATAAAAGACTACATGGTGCTCTAAAACCTATATGAAGGTGTTTAACCCTTGTGTGGTGTTGGGTCTGTGGGACTCATTTTCATAGTTTACCAAAAGAAAAAAATGATGCAATTTATTATTATTTCAACCACAGATTCTTGGCCTTTGCTCATTTTCTGTGAAGAACATATAAAATAACACATTTTCAATGACTTCACTACAGAGCCCTGCTGGTGACATCCTGTATAAATAAAAATAATGCGTGGCCACGACTTAGTAAAGCGTGGGAAGTGTGGCGTCGCCACAACTTAGTAGGCCATGATCTCATTCCCATGCCTTACTATGTCATGGCCACGACTTAATCATCCCCACACCTTACTAAGATGTGACTACTCATTAGGATCTTGTTCCCACGCATTAATAAGGCCACACATTATTTTTATTTATACAGGATGTCATCAGCAGAGCTCCATACTTCACACTGTACACCCCCACACATTTATATTACATGTGTTGTTGGGTGAACCCACGGAGTGTGGAGGTGCTGTGTCCTTCACTCTGTTCTTTTTCTACATGGCCTGCTGTTAGTGTGTGTGTGTGTGTCTGTGTGTGTGTGTGAGTGAGAGAGAGAGAGAGAGAGAGAGAGAGTGGACAAAACCTGCTAAAGGAGACCACTTGTGATATTTTAAACATCTGGTATTTTTACATAAACTGTCATGACTGCATTGATTTAAAAAAAACAATAATGGTGTAACGGGGAGCGAGGAGGCAGACAAGACAAAATGAACACAGGCATAAACATTCAAACACAGACAGAGGCTCAAACAAAGCAAACAGTAACCAGAATAACCAACATACATCAAACAGACACAGAAGGGGCAAACACAGGGCTTACACATGGAAAACGAGGGACAGGTGGAAAATAGGTGGAGACAATCAGAGGCGGAGTCTTGAAACCAGGGGGCTACACCAAAACAAATGCACATGGGCTAAACCAAAACAAAAAGCACATGGAGAGGGAGGAGCCAATCGTGATAAATTTTTGACTTTTAAAATATATTAAATGAAAATAATATTCTTCATGCCAGTAGTTCTCAGTCCTGATCCTGGACCACCATTGCCATGGCTGCTGCAGTGTTTTTCCTGTTCTACCTCTCAAAATTTTCCCCAGGAATGGCTTATTCATTAGTTCATCATGTTGATGCTCTCACAACTGTTTGTATTTGAATGTATTGAAATGTTAGTTGCTTCAGATGTAGCATCTCATTATCAAGGGGCCCTATAAACAAACACAAAATAAAAAAATACAGACAAAAACAACATGACATATACTACAAATGCACAAATACAGACAGATCAGTTGGCCTTTCCCACCTACACCCTGAGCACTCAGCTGTTGTACAAGAGAAAAAATTATTAAAGAAACAAAAATGTGAACTACAACAACCAAAAGATAATAAACCAGTTGCATCAGCATTAAGGGCAATTGAAGCAGTTCATAGCGCGCTGCAAATGAACTGAAGATTGAAAGTATAAACAAATAGTTTTAAGATGAGAAAATATGATGTCCTGAAACAATGGAATGAAGTGAAATATCTCAGAAAGGGCTTTGGATTTGAATGCCCCTTGTCCAACTTCTTTGTAATTCTAGGGACAAAGCAAAAAGGGACACTGCATATGTCTGAGTGGATATGAGGATCCACATGGAACAAAAAACTGGGACAATTCAAATAAACACATACGAAGACAAACTGAACCAAGTGAAAAGGCCTTCTAGATTTGAGCTGCAACCAGTTAAGCGATTCATACTCATGTAGAACAATGGTGAGTTCTATTTGGACACCTCAAAACAAATGTAGACAATTATACACAACATTAAGGGGCCTTAGAGAAGTGTCAGAGGTGCTCTGATAGTCAATGTCAACCAAATAGGTAACATCAACTGAGAAATGATTCTTTTTCTCACTTGAAATGTAAAACCATTGTGGTGTTTTAAGGAGCTTTGTACATCCAAACCCATTTTTCAGTGTTCTTCAAACTGGTGCTTGTACTGTTATCTCCTCCAGACTATTGAAAACGCTGTGTTATCTTGTGTTTAAAAGGTTGGCACAACAGTCTGCTGTGGTCAGACAGTTCTATAGACACAGGTGTCGAGTGCTGGACATGAACACGTCTCTCTGTTGAAAGAATAAAACCTTTTTTAATGAAATGCAGCACACAAACATGTTTGAGGGTACGACTGTACGTGTATCATTTATCTCTGTGGTGATTGCTTTGTTTATCTTTCCTGATCATATTCTTCCTCTTATAATACACGTCTGAGCTTGTGCGTATTAGTTTTGTCTAGTTTTGGTTCATTCCTGAAAAATTTCCTTTATAAAGTAGCATCTGTCTATATACATGAAATCAAAAAGCAGGCCTCAAGCACGAACACAGGATAACAACAATGCCACAGCCAAAGCATTTAGACACTACTTCATTCAAGGAAGTGCTAAATGCTAAACAGCAGCTTTACCTAAAAGACAGTTCAGGTGTCATATGAGTCAAATTCAGCATGTATCTCACAGGCCCTGTTCATTATAGTGCAGAACTGTTTTATAGTCAGTTTGCAGTGGGATTAATGATTCCCATAACTGTATAACATTATTTGCATGTGCTTTAAAGTGGTCAGCTAATAGCGTGCAACATATCTGTGACCTTTACCTCGAAATTTATAGCAAACAGTGTGCACAGCTGCACTCACCCATCAGAGAAGTTCAGAGAAATATCTTTCAAGGATTAACACTGTCTGAATGGCAAGCATGTTGACATTTCAGGCTCTAAAAAGAAACACAAAAGGACGACAGTCATTGTATTTTCTGTACTGTGGCCTATAAAATACTCCATCAGAACTTATAGAGCTGAATAATTTCTCCATTATGAGGTTTGTTTTCAGTTTAAGCAAGCAATAAGCATTAATTAAAGCACAAATTTGATTTATCTGCCAGCAAAAGTTTTTTTTGTAACAGCTCAAGCCAGTTTGTTCTGGGGAATCTTTTCTTAATTGTGGATTTTACAAGGTCCTTGTACGTGACCAGGGCCTGCTGTTATAATGTCTGCTCAGGTCACCGAAAGACCTGGCATTCATTAGTACACACGTTACCTTGACTCAATACTAGTAGACATTCAATGACCAGAATGACTAAAACCTTCAAGTCATTGAAGGAAATGTTACAGTTTAGACCTACAGACCCGCTGAGGTTCCTACAAAATCAAAAAGTCTTGACTGCTGCACTGGCAGACTGTTACAGGAGAATTATACAGATTATTTGACATTTCTGCATAAATATACACATATAACAAGTCATTCAGGGTGGTTTGATGTGAAGTGCTCCGTTCCAGAGAAACCTAGTCAGAATTGCTCACAGTGGTGGTGAAAGGAACCAGACATCTTAAGAGTTTCATGTCTCTAAAAGCTCCCTCACAGAAAGATATCACATGAAATGGTTATGGATACACTCCCTGATATCCGAGATATTGTTTTACTACAGTTTTGAGACAAGATTTTGCATAAATTTGTGAATGATCTCTTAGACATGGAAGCCCGTTTCTGACACTGGAAAAAATATATAGCCTTTTAGTAAGTCATGATCATGAGAAAGTTTTCCATAATTATGACACAGTGTCTCGTAATTATTACTTGGTGTCTCTTAATAGTAACTTACTATATCATAGTTATGACTTAGCATCTCATAATTATCTTTCTCAGAGCTATTCTAATTAGAAATAAATCATGGTTATGAAATGCTACGTCATAATTGTGAGATACTAAGACAGTAATATGAGAAAGTAAGTCATTATTGTGGAAAACTTTCTAATTTTTTTACAATTTACTAAGTGGCTATATATTTTTTCCTGTGGCGTCCAGACTTTAAAGGATGTACAGTATACCTATAATTGTTTGTAAATGGCTGTGATAAATTATGATCAATCTCATGTCAGTCCTGCTTTTTATAACCGCTATGATCCGCTGAAGCTTCTCAGGTTCCACGCTGTTTTTATGGTTGCTACGGTAACGTGAAAGACGGCTCAACTGTCCAATCGCTGGCCTGTGTATGACTAAAAGCTAATAGCCAATCAGAGCGCGCAGAAGGCGGGGCTTGTCGGAAAACAGGTGGGAAAAACACAGCGCTTGTGGACCCGGCGCGCCGGTGCAGCAGCACAAGAACATCAGTGCTATGGATTTACAGAACAATGCTCAGACAGAAAGCGACCCCGAGTTTTTCTGCCCCTCTGTCCCGACAGACCTATGCAAGCAGAAAGAACAGGAGAAACTGTCGGGTGTTGTGAAAAGCGTCCACCGAAAACTTCGGAGGAAATATATTGAAGGTATGCGGTTAGCCAGCTAACCTTAGCTACCGTAGTTAGCTTCGGTGTCTGGTTTGGTTAACCGAGGCAGGACTGATTCAAAAACAACGAAAAGTTGGTACGAAAGCATAAGCAGCACCATTTCGCTCATTCTGTGTTCGTCATTTTTGTTGTCACAGGACATATTAACGTCAACTAACCGCTCGCTAGGCAGCTAGCTAGCTCCTGCTGTCATTTCTTCGCCTCGTTAGCTGGGGCCAGCTAGCGTTAGTTAGGCTGATGGAGGTTTAGCTAGGTCAGCTAATGCTTGCTGGCTTGGACGAGGCTGAAGTTGGCTTCATTTTCTCCAGCTTCTGGCTCGAATTTTAACGTTCCACCTTAAATTGTGCCGCTGCACCGTTTAAGGTGGAACGACAAAATTCGCGTTAGCTTCGTCTGACTTGAGTTGGTTCCTGTTTTTCCTGAGTTGGCCGACTTCGCATTTTGACCGCCAGCGTGTTAAATTCACAACGACAGCATAAAATCAGCACGTAGAACTTTTTTATTTGAAGTAGAGAAAATGACTGAAGCCTTCAGAAAAAGCGTGACTGCTTCTGAATGCTGGACTGGCTCATTTGACAGCTATTGCGCACATAGTTAGCTAACTCCTAACTCACGCTGCCAGAATTCAGCCCAAATTCGCCTGCTGTGTCCACAAGTTGTGACGCTCTCTGCAAACAGCAGCCCACAAGGTTTCCTTCAGTTTGCCAGACAGTTTTCCTCCTAATGGGGCAAAGTAAAGTCTTGTTTTGCTCTATGTAATACCACAATTAGACCTTTCTTAAAGTGGTGCGTGAGGCGACAGGACCTGCAGCCTTTTAACTTTTTTGTTTATTTATTTATTTATTTGTTTGACATCCCAGTATCTACTCCAGTAACACACGAGCCCCTGCACATTTAACCAGTTGACAAGTGTGTTGAGTTAGATTGAGAACTTGTAAAGTCTGGAGTTTACAGGTGTTGAACACTCATGAATTTGAGTGAATCTGATTTGTTGCGATCACTTTGAACCTCGGTGAACTGTCACACTTGCTCAGACAACTCTTTGACATGCGAAGGGAAAATTACTGGGGTTTGAAATGTGCCTCTACCCCTAAATGATTTCAGTTAAGTGGTCCAGGTGATGTCACTGACAGGAAGTAGCTCATGGAAACTAAGAAAGCAGAAGTGTTGAGGTTGATGTCTGTTTGTTTTCTTTATTTGTTGTTAAGTTTATACAGGTTATAAACAAAAACGTGTTGTGTCATACTGTTACTGGACACTTCTGGTTTAAAATATTGTTTAATAATAGGTTTTTACACTTGTATAATTCTGTTTGTATGGCCTACTTTTTAACATTTCATAACTCTAGAAAACTTTTCCAGATCTTCCTGCTCGTGGCCTAACAGCCCAGCACACAGTAATCCATTCAGTAGGCCCCACAATGGGATAATAAGGAAGGCATGATCTCGTCTGCCGGGCACAATATTCATACTTAGAAGGGCACTGCAGTTTGTTTCAGTCGCTCTTGTTGTCTAATTTTCTCCAAATCTGATAAAGCCAGTGTTTTCTACTTGGTCATGGGACAGCTTGCTTGTGCTCACAAGCCCTGCTCAGGTTGTTTTGAGGCAAAGTTTATTTCTCGATGTGGACTCACAAGGTGCTGTTTTTGTGGCTTACTTAATAATTCAATTTTTTAATAATTCAATTTTGGGGTATTCTGGGTGTCTGTCTCGTCAGAGTTTAAGTACTATCACACATCAGCTGTGGATAAGTGCTGACATGCAAAAGTAGGTAAAGGTTTTACTCTAATTTGATACAGTCTAACCTGTTTGCTCTGATCAAGCTTTTTTAATGTTATACTACTTTAGTGAACTTAATATATGTTGCCTTAAAGGGAAATTCCACCATGTTTCAAAATTCAGTTCTGAGATTTATTGCAGAGAAACCTGCAGACTCAGATTTCTTTACAGTGGTGGTGATGGGAACCAGGGTTTTTCTACAATGTAAATGTTGCCATTATATTTACTCTCAAACAACCAGTGATCCTTCAAGCTTCTGAGTTTTCATTTGGTACATTGATAATTGCAGAATAGCAGTAAATCTGAAAAAAAAAAAAACAAGTTTTCATTTTGCCTTACCATTCTCTGCATGCCTCTTTGCAGTGATTTGAAATTTCCAACCATTTGTTTAGGCCAAAATTTTATCTGAAAACTATCATGAAAATGTATCAGACATCAGGCAGCGTATTCGTAATAATTGAAATAACAGTCTGTGAGTGAGCTTTTGAGGGACATTATGTGCTTCAGACGTCTGGTATCTATCACTGTGAACAACTCTGACTTGGTAAGTTTCTAAGGAACATTTCACATCAAAATTTGTTTACATCTTAACAAATTTTGAAACATTGGTGGAATTCCCCTTTAAATGTAAATTAATGCTAACGATGGCATTTATTTAGATGGCGATATTGGCAGCGTTACATTACATGAGTGTTATTACTTTTTTATCGATTTTCACTGTCTGTCATTGGCTCAGAATTTTCATACTGATATATTACTGAGGTAGTCAGTTGATTTGCTTTAAAGATAATTACCGTAGCTTTCTCACACTATGAAGTGTCGGGCCCAGGAGCACTCCTTTCTTCCCAGGACCCAGACATCAAATTAAATCAATTGCTATACACTTATACTTTTAACTGTTCTGAGCTTATATTGAAAAAAAATCCAACTGAATAAAAAGACTTCGAGTGCTGAGTCGGTGGAAAGAGGAAAAGGCTTCAGCCTTTATTAAAGCATAGCTCAAGTCATCAGGAGTTTAAAAGTAAAATGAAAAAATAAAAAAGAATTGATTTTCTCTCTAAATGTAGGTCGTATTTTAATGTTGAACCATTTCCATTTTCAAGTTATTATCTGCTGATGTTTGTTATCAAGCCTGTCTGTTACATTGAATGTACCTGTGATCGCTGTCTGCTTGGATGCAGTGGGGGACTTTGAGAAGATATGGCGTGAACACTGTGAGGATGAGCAGACTCTCAGTGAATATGCCTTTGCCATGAAGAGTCTTGCTGACAACCACTGGGCCAAGAAGTGTGAAGGAGAGGGCCGCATTGAGTGGTGTCGCAGGTGAGCAGTGTTATGTAATGTACTATTTGCTTAAACAACTTGATATAAGATGTGCTGCACACACATGGAGCTTTTTAATCCATGAGGTAACCTTGATGAGACTCGGTAATCTTAAAGTGACATTTCACATAGAAGCACACATGCTAACAATGCAGTAATGGGCCAAATTCCAGTTACTGTAGGGTTATCAGTATTATATGAGGAATTCAGCATTAATGTGTGTCACATTTTTGTTTTGTTGTGATTTTTCCTGTCTCAGTGTTTGTCAGGAGTACTTCATGGATGGGGGGATGAGGAAGGTGTTGGAGAAGGATGAGAAGGCTGCGAGGCATGCTGCAGCTTCAAATGGAGCACCTTTAAATGCTCAACCAGACTCCTCTCTGCCTAGGTTTGCTACAGTTCCCAATCTGGATTTTTTTACTCCAAGTTATTTTTATGGTCACCTAACTGTAATTTTTGAGTGCAGAAAACAGGCTCTGCTTCTGTTTCATATTATAGGTTAAGGCCCACTGTCCTCTAAAACTAAGAAGTGGGAAATCTCACAGGACTATAACTGCAGTAATCTAATGTAATGCTATATTTAGTAATTATGTATACTGATTTCTATATATTTTTTCTTTTTCTTTTGGCTCAGTTTTAGCTCAAGTTTCCAGTTTGGGAAGATGCGTTTGCTGGATGTAGGTAGTTGTTTCAATCCCTTCTTGAAGTTTGATGACTTCCTCACAGTAGGAATTGACATAGTGCCTGCGGTGGAGGTATGCATACACAATAACACGTGCTAATAATGTATTATTTAAATAGTCCTTACTGTTTTCTGGATTTCTGTAACTACACTATGTGCTATACAATTCTACAATGCTATTAGTGCTACAAATATATGTTCAACCAGGGTTGAATAATAACAGAATATGTGTAACAGCATTACATAATCAGGTTACAAAAAAGGTAACTGCAATCAGATTACAATTATAAAAACAGGGTAAATACCAACAGGATTACATTCAAAAGCAAACGTGTCATTTTACTCTGAAAGTTTTCTTAGAAGTTTCTCATTTGAGGAAAGGGGAGAGGCTGTCCTGCTGCCAGGAGAGAATTCTGAAGAACTGCCCTCACAGCAGCAGTCCATGTTTTTTTCTTTCAGCCAGTCTTATGATCTTTCTCTTGTTCAGAAAGTTTAGCTAGTACATTATTTTTATTGCCAGGCCTGAAATCTGCAGCATTTTCCCAACCAGGCGTATACATTATCTTCCACAACACCAGGTTCTACAGCTGTGAACTGATCTGCCAGTAAAGTCTTTAGTCTCTCTTTATTGCTCTGTAAAATTTTAGTTTTAAAATCAGTTTTACTGATTATAAATCAACCAACGACTGGTAGACTTTTATTTTCACGTTTGTGGTTGCTTTCTTTCTTCTATAGTTTTAAAATGATCGTGCAAAGTCTGAAAATGTGTTCAAAAAGTTCATTATCTGTAACTAAGACGATGAGCTCCAGCTTAGTTTTTATGTGAAATTGATGCCTTTTTTAAACGCATGCACCCCGAGAGCTGATTAGTAAGCATCTACAAAGAAAACGACCATTGAAGTTTGGCCATGATGCACCATCATGAAACTTGATGAACCAGTAAAGCCTTTTAGCAGGTAGAACACAAAGGATGGGCAGTTAGTTTTTAGAATGACCTCTATTTATGATAATTGTTGATGGGGGGTTTCAAAATAAGATTTCTGCCAGAGTGATCCTGTGATTTTGGCATGATAAACATGCCATGATTTTTAACAAATAAAGCAAATAAAGAAAAGTCCCAGGAGAGCGTTATAGTTTCTAGCAGTATATAAGCTTTTAGTCTCAGCATATTTATTTTTTTCTTTTATTTAACCATAAAAATCACTCCTTTTTTCTGGGGAGCAAATCTAAACACAAGACATTATAGTGTTGGTCGAATTTGTTATCTTTGTTTAAAATATTTCCATATATTGCTCCATTTAGGTTTGAGATCACTGACCTTTTCTGTGATATATTTAATATCTAGCTCCTTTATAATATCACCTATAATAGGTCATTCTGGTTCATAAGGCATTGCAGTATTTGTGTTTGATGTGTTGTAAATTCCTGTAAAAGTCTTTTTTTTCTCTTCTTTATTTAATTTAATGTTTTTAATTAACGACAAGTAAAACAAATGTAACAAATTAATCAGATTACCTTTTTACGTTTACGTTTTTAAAGTAACCCTCCCAGCCCTGTTCATAACCATCCTGTAGATTCACCCATTGTATTTGTGTTTTCTGTCTCCATCTCCAGAGTGTGTACAAGTGTGACTTCCTCAACCTGCAGCTGCAGCAGCCTCTGCAGCTGGCCACTGATGCACTTGAAGCTTTCTTACGGCAGCTCCGTGCTCCTATTGACGCGTTGCCAGCACAGCTATTTCACGTGGTGGTTTTCTCACTGCTCCTGTCGTACTTCCCCTCACCATACCAGCGCTGGCTGTGCTGCAAGAAGGCCCATGAACTGCTCACACTGCATGGTCTCCTCCTGATCATCACGCCAGACTCCTCCCACCAGGGCCGCCATGCGCTCATGATGCGCAGCTGGCGTGTGGCTGTAGAGTCACTGGGCTTTAAACGCTACAAGTACGTCAAGTTCTCGCACATGCACCTCATCGCCTTTCGCAAAGTTTCCATCACCACCACAAGCGACCTTGTGAGCCACAACTACCCAGAGATGCTCTACATACCGCAGGACTTCAACATGCTGGAGGACGAGGAGGGCTTCACAGACTGCCGTGAACCGACGCGCTCTGATTTTGAGGATGACCAGTTAATGCGTGGCTTTGCAGAGCTGCCAGATGCTCCTTATGACTCCGACTCTGGCGAGAGCCAAAGCAGCTCAGCACCTTTTCATGAGCTGGAGGACCCCATTCTGTTACACAGCTGAACCCCACTTCCAAATGCCTAGCTTTGCTGCCCTACAGCTGCACTGGCAGATTAACGCTGGGCTGTTTTCCCTGCTTTTTTATGATGCAGTTTGCACAAAGTTTGAAGATGATGTTTACACAGATGTCCCCCCCCTAAATGGCACATCTGGTAGGGGAAAAGATGTCCTGGGGTGAGTCCTACTGTTAGGATTCAGGTTCAAATCATGTGCCATCTGGGGGTTTATGAGAATGCAACTGGCAGGATCACTCTCTCCCCCTGTTGTTGGTGATTTTGAGGTAGCATTCTTCATTTATGCGCAAAGCCTTCTCAGATTGTCGGTGATAATGTGTTTTACTACATTTTGAATTGATTATGACTAAATTGGGGAGAAAAACGTTTACACTTGGGTGGTTCGGAATCTGAATTCTGAAAATTTATTAGGTGAAAGACACTGTGTTTTACACATTTAAACATATCCACACGCTGAAAAGAAACTGATAATAGTTTTGTAGTTGAAAGGGTTTGATTTTGTAAGTAAAGCCACTGAGTGAGCTCAGGATAAAGGATTTGTGTGCTCTTTCTCAGTCCACTTTTCATACAGTGTCATCTGGACAGGATTTGTCAAAACCTTTTGAAGTAACATAGACTTTTTGTATTGTAGACTCAGACATTGTCAGTGGCTAAAAAATACAGTAGTTTGATTAGTTACCGTAGAGAGTTTTAGCGCTGTTTGATCATTTCACGATAGGTTGGCTGCTGTTGGACGCTGACAGTAGCTTGTACAATTTTATATCAGTATCTTTTGGTATAGATTTGCCAGTGATATTTGTAGCATTTTAGGTGTTCAACAGTATCAATACGTAGGCTATGTGTATTTGGCTTGCTTATGTGACACTGTGACTGTAACTGTTTTCTAATGGATCACTTTCCATGGTACAAATCATGCAAGGTAGTTGTAGTTCATAAGAACAATCTTTGACAAGACTAAGATGGGGGGATGTTTTGCCCCTTTATAGGGGTTTTTGAAAGGATGTTGTGCAAGACCTTTTCTTATCTTCTGATCAAAAAGACCTAATATTTTTTAGTTGTGTAGCTGTGAACTTTGGAAGGTAAGAGTTGTAACCTACAGGCTTCTGTCCTCGACACAGGCTTGCATTCTGTCCTTTTTGCCATGCCTTTACTGAATACTGAATGATGATTTGTTACTTTCACTGAAGATTTTCAAATCAAAGGATGATTCTCAAAGACTTATACCAATGTCTTAAAGCTACTTTTTTTCATTATTTACTGTGTGACTGATTTGCAACTCATTTAGCTCTTAGATGCATACATTGAACCTTTGTGGCTAAAATATATTAGTTACATGTTTGGAGAAAACTTTAAACCAAACCGTTCAACTTTTCTGGATGATTTACCTCAATGAGGTTTTTCTTTCATATCTTGTTGTGTAATTGTGCCAAGTGCTTTACACCCTCTTTGTATTTCACTGTGAAATAGGCAGTTTCTTTCACTGCAGCAGTTGCACTTGTTTATGAACACTGTCTACGGAGGCGTTTAATAAGAGCTACTTGATGTTGCTCTTGCTTTCTCATAAGAATAGCAATAGATCCATAATTTTAGAGGAATGGTTTAGTGGAAATGATCAAATTTACCCAGTTCTCCACTCAGTCTAGATATAGTCAATCAGCCAAAACACGTTGGGTGTCCAGATTTTGCTTCTGTAGTTTTAAACTGGAGTTACATGGCTAATGTTTCTAACCAGCACAAGAAGTCCGTAGACTTGATACCTGACGGATACCCACAATTTCTCTCAAAACGTATCCAGGAACTGTGCAGACTGGTACGTGTGGTTTAGGACACAGTATGACTTACTGTGAACTATTAAAAATGAGAAAACTTTTAATTAAAAAAGTTTCGCACTATTTCTGGTCTCTAAAATGGTTGCCCCCAGAATTCAGCTACACTGAAAAGTTTTGTTCATATTTGTAGGGTACAGTAAGTCACACTGTGTCCTAAACCGGGGGTTCTCAACCTTTTCCACCCTAAGGCCCACCTGTACTACAAAGAGGCCCACAGGGATACTGAAATCAAAATCGGAAAGATCAACTGAAATCAAAATCCACTTATGTATTTATGGCTTGCAGTGTTGTTACCATCCCACTACAAATTACTGACTCCCTCTGAGTTCAGGCCCGTGGACCGCTAGAGGGTACTTCACGGCTCATTAGTGGTTCATGATCCACAGGCTGAGACACCCTGTCATAAACCACATTGACAACATTTTTTCAAAGATCTATTTTTACAGAAACAATTTGGGTGACTGTTGGCTTCAAGTGTTTGTTAGCAGTTTAGCATTCTTAAAAACTGAGGTGCTTTAGTTAAGAAAATGGTTCTGTATAGAACCATATGAATGCTCAAAGAACACTGCTTGATTAAAGGGTTCATTGCATCATGAAATTGTTCTTTGGATTGATGGAGAATGTGTTGCAGATGGGTCAATGGAAAGGGTTTCATAAAGCACCAAAAATGTCAAGCTTGTAACAACAGATGTATCTTTTTTTGGTGCCATATAGAACCCTTTCCTACAAGGTTCTGTATAGAACCATCTGCAGCACATTCTCCATCAATCTGAAGAACCATTTCATGACTGAAAGAACCCTTTAATCATGCAAAAGGCTCTTTGAGTGCTCATGAATCTATTTTCGGTAGAACCGTTTTCTGAACTAAACAACCATTGAAGAACCTTCTTTTTTAGGTTTGTGTAAAGAAGCATAATTAATAGACACCAAATATGTCTTGGCTAATCAGTTACATCTGGCATAGTGGAAAATTTTGTAAATTAGATATTTTCCTGAACTATTCCTTGTTAGACGTTACCACAGCACAATTTCTGACCTGAATGTTTCTTTGTCTGTATGACAACGTACAAGATACACAGATGATTCAGTGGCTCTTATTAATCCATCAAACGAAAGTGTTTAATTTCTGAAAGCTTTGTTTGAGTGGCTGCATATATTGTTCCAGTCTGACACATTTCTGAAAGCATAAGTCAGTTTTAAGGATGCCAAAAATACCAGCCCTTCATTGTGATGTGAGTCATTTTATATGAAGACATTGTTTGATGACAGTGGTGAAGGCACACAGTGAAACACTGGTTCGCCTGTTTGATATCGAATCAGATAAACCCTTAAGGTGCCTTTTAGCCCAAACTGTATTTTTGCATCTGAAGAAGGTTGAGAGAATTGTGATTGTGGTTTGCTGCTTAAGGATGGACAAATCCTGAAATTCTATGAATATCAGAAACCAAACTCTGAACATTTGAAAGAAAATGCTGGCCTTTAACCAGCTGGTGATAAATAGCATCACTAAATACTGTCAGCCACTTTAATCGCATTAGCAATAGTATTTATAGGCTTTGTGTTTAGTGTGTATTTAATTCATGAGAATGTTGGACATTTTACAACAAAAAAGCTTTTTACTCTGCTTTACTTGATGTGTTCTTGCATTGTACTGCCTTGTCTTCCCATGGCCCTGATCCACTGTGTGCATAAATAGTTTCTCTTCAGTGTTCGACTTCAGGATTGTTGGTGTGAATTGTTGTACATTGCTCCTTTTATAATTAAATATAAATGTTGGCTATAGATGCAAAAACATACACACAAAAATAAATAAAAATCATTTTACATTTGATTTGACTGCGCTTATCAGTGATGTGGTGCAAGGCTGTTCTGTACGTCATTGATTTTCAGCAACACATTCCTCTGAACTTAACTGCTTTCTAATGTGAATAAATCTGGATAAAGCTTTATTTATCCAGTTTTTTAAATTAATTTTTAGCAGTGTTCAGCCACCTCCAGTCTTGTAGCCCACACTCACTGCACAGTTTCATATTTTGTTCACCTTCATTGGCAAATAATCAAGCCCTTCAGGAGTTGAATCAGTGTCTAAATTCACAAACCACAGGTGAAACCATGTTTCACACATAACATGTACACAGGTGCAAAAGTGAGTGAAAATCTTGTGTAGCCCCTTTGTAGTATTTAATATACAAAAAAATAAGAAAATGAGCAAATAATTATATACAGTATATAAAATTAGTATACATACAGTATTGCAACATTTCAACATATAGTTTTTGTACACTAATATAAGTTATGGATTAGTTTTAGACATTGTCATATATACAATTTGTGAGCCTGAGGTAGATAAATGAGATGCAGGGTACACTGGATAAAATAATGTGTTATTCATCAATTATACTAAAATGATGTATTATACTATATTTATACCAGATATGGATAGCAGACGTGAAGCTATATGTGCAGGTATAGATCAGTTTTTGTGATCATGACCTTCATAAATACAGGAGGAACTGTAGCCATTACTGTGAGCTGTTTTGTGAATATGAACTCTGGAGTAACATGACAGATGTCCCTTCTTTTTCCATAGATGTACATTTCAGTGCGCGTCTTCACAAAGCTAAGTAGATGTGCTGATTTAGGGTCCAGTTCATGTCTTGTTAATAATAATAGTGGCCACAGGTCTATAATAAGTATGTCTGCTCTTAGTTCACGGAGATGTGTTATAGACGTGTACAGACTTATAACAACAGAAGCTGTTGTTACAACATTTAGCTGGTAAGCTGGTCACAGCATATTAAATGAGTCAAATTTGACAAGAATACATGGAAAAGAAATGTAGGCAGCACATAATTCAAGGTGAGCATAAAGATAAAAATCAAATCTAAAGAAAATGTATAAAATGGGGAAGAGAAAAGACAAAAAGTGTTCCATATATGTTAAGGTGTCTTGAGATTATTTTTTATTTAATTAACAATAACTTGCTTTTCTTACAATTTAGCTCTTTATATGACTCGGGGTTGTTTTTAATTACTATACATGAGTGTTATTTTAGAAGATTTGTACTATTATTTATTAATGAAATGGAAAACTTTTACTCAGCTTTAACTCCTTACATTTTCTTTTACATCTTCACAGCTCCACTCATTTCAGATCTCAAAGTCCATTAGATTTATTCATTTGTCAATCAGTCAAATTCCCCTCCATCTTATTTTTTTTTTTATTTTATTAAAACATCCAACCAAGTTCATAGCAATTGATGTGAAATGAAATTGACCAGAAGTTTGCACATTTTTATTTTTATTCTTATTTTGGGGGGGGGCAAGCACGACCCATTAATTACTGTATAACTGATCTCACATCAATTTATTTTCAAAACATTTATTTTTTACTTTTAAGCACTTGAGTGTGCTGATACTTTCTGACTTTTACCTTTTGGCTTCATACTTACACTTTAAACTGAGATATTGACACAGTTCCTATACTGAAGTACAGTTTCTCTGTACTTTGCTTGCCCTGAATATGACTTCAAAGGAAACAATGCAGCATCAGAGTACAGTTGCTAATTTTTGCTTATTAACATAATAGTTGGCAGATATAATAAAAACTGAGAACATGCTCAAGGCAAACATCAGGTTTATTTTCATCATTTAAAATTCTTCAATAAAATTATTCAGCCTTCAATTACGGAGCCACTAAGGTGACACAGTGATTATTTTTCTAACAATGCATAGCCACAAATTAATGCATTGAGGCCACAATTTACTACATTGAAGCCACAAATTACAACATTGAGGTCACAATTTACTATTTTGAGGTCACAAATTACTATATTGAGGCCACAACTTACTATATTGAAGCAAGGACTTATTAAATTGAGACCGTGAATTATTATTATATTGGGGCCACAATTTATGAGCAACTTGTGGCTTCAATATATTAATTCATGGCCTCGAAATAGTAAATAGTGGGCTCAACATTGTATAATTCGTAAACGTATAAATCCCAATTAACATGAATAATTGAAAGTTAATCAGTGCGGCCTCAGGGACTCCGTACTGAAGAGAGGATGAGAAGCTTTGGGTGGCGTTCGCTAAATCTCAGTGTGTCCCCGCAGGGCTGCCGTAGTTATTTACAGCTCCGGGATAGATGGTGAAGTAAAGTTTTGGAAGTAGTGGAGTTGCTGTGTAGAATTAATCGCTCGCGTACTCGGTGATCTCCACTGTGTGAAGTATGACCCTGCAGTCCATGCCTGCCGGAGCCCAGACGGACGCGAATGTCCGGTCAGCGGTCTCTCAAATTTCAGCGCCAGCGAGGGAAAAGCTAATGCTAACGCTAACTTAGCTTGTGGCCAATGCCGGCAGCGGACTGACATCGCTTTAGCCGAGGACATTAACTACTTCTGTTTCTCACTTTAGTCTAAAAGCTTTCCGGAGTTTGTGTTTGCATACTTAGTGGGGGAGTACAAAACAGTTTGAGCGGTTTCGACACTTTTAAAGACTGTTAGAAGCTAGCTCCAGTTAGCAAATGCTAGCAACTTCCCTGAGTGGCTAGCAGGAAAACAAACTCGTAGTCGTATCATTTACATCCTCTTTACGCTTTTCTGCTGCACAGCTGAGGATGGCTTGACTAGTTATTCTGAAATGGGTAGCTATATGCCGCAGTTACGATGTCACTAAAGTAGACACGAAGTTCTCTGACTTAAACTTCAGTGTGAAACAGCGTTAAGTGTGATTATGTGCAGGCTACTTCGTTACTGTGTGAGCCATTCGCTGTATGCAGCGATGACTAGACTAGAGGAGATCAATAAAGGAGTCAGTCTGTGGATGTCCATTCGCTATCTGGGCTACTTGTCCACTCTTAACTTACTTGTAGCTGTATGCCTGGGCCTGTATGTACGCTGGGAGAGGACTGCACAGCCTGTGCTGCTGGTCATTTTTATCCTGGGCCTATTTGTCTTGGGCATGGCCAGCATCTTCTACTACTACTTCAGCATGGAACGGGTCAGTCTCTGTCTCTTCCACCTGTGGTTGGGTTTCCTGCTGGGCTTGCTGTGTTTTCTCAACGTCTCTTCCCTAGACATGGACTTAAAGGAACAGATCACCTGCTACATGCTGGTGGCCAGTGTACTGATCAGGACATTGTGGGCTTTGGTGGAGCGAGTGTGTGGCTGCACCAGGCATCGACCTGCTCTGCTGAAGTCTGCTGAGGCCTTGGAGCTTACAGGCTTCGCAGTGGCCAGTACCACCCAAGTGGCTCAGGACTCCATGAGCCTGGCTGTGCTGGCGCTGGCTGTCGCTACACTAGTCACAGACTTGCGAATGAAGTCCTTCCTGGCTCTTCCCAACCTGATTTGCTTCTCAGTGGTCACTGCAGTATTCTTTTTTAAGTCTTTAGGGGTAACCACAAACCCCTACGCTTTGGCCTGCTTCCTAAGCCGGCTGGTCTGCGAGCCCCTCCTGGACATCTATTTCAGTGGTCTCTCTGTGACTGAGCGCTGGTCACCCTTTTTGAGAAGAGGTGGGCTGTGGAGGCGCCTCACTCTTCTGCCCCTTCTGGCCATCGAAATAGCCTTTCTGGTCCTGTCTGCTTTTAAGATGGGCAATCTGGACCAGTGGTATATCGTGATCCCCAGTTTTTCAGCCTCAAGCATTTTCTGGATCATCTGCCACGTGGTGTTCCTGGTCACTCTGTGGGGTTTTCACAGCAAGCTGAGCGACTGCCAGAGAGCCTGTGTGGTTCATAGGACAGAGCTGGGAGCTCTGGACAGGGTGATGGCCTCCAGGGGGATGCGCCACTTCTGCCTCATCTCAAAACGCCTGGTGTTCCTCAGCCTCTTGTCTACAGTCATATTTGGAGCACTGTCATGGCAGGTAGGTTTGTGCGTGGCCTGCTAGGGATATGCACAACATGGACAAAATACTAGAATTATGATTATGTTGATACATATTGTGACGCACCTTGTGGCATATTAATTGAGCATTGGTGAACCAATAATATGACTGGTCTGCATTAGGTTCATTAAAATAATTTACTTATGTTGCATTATATTAGTTCTGCATCAAAAATTTGTCACAGCACGCAGTAAAAAAACATTTTTATTTGGGCACATCTGCGATAATGATTAACAAACAATATATTGTGCAGCCCTACTGCCTGCGTCGTGAAGGACGTAAGCTGTGGTTTGCATTTTGTTGTAATTTTTTTGATGTTACAGTTTATTACAGAAACTTAAACTAAAGGAAAGATAGTCAGCTGTCAAGGTTTTTAGCATGTGTGGGTTTTTATAGGTCATTATAACATGATTTTTTAAATTTTATTTTACATCCTTTAGCCATCCAACAGTCTTTTCATTAGTGTATTTCTGCTGGTCCTGCCTTTGGAGTCACTTGCTCATGGGTTTTTCTATGAACTGGGAAACTGCCTTGGAGGTACATCTGTTGGCTATGCAGTGGTCATTCCTACAAACTACTGCAGGTAGATAAAATGTATTTATCTGTCTACATTATTTACTTAAAACCATCAATATCATCAGTGACTAATTGTATTTTGACATAATTTGCATATTTAATGATGTCGGCTTCTCTCTCTTCTCTCTTTCTCTTAGCCCGGATGGTCAGCCCACCCTGCTGCCTCCAGATCAGGTGCAGGAGTTGAACCTGCGCTCCACAGGCATGCTGAACAGCGTGCAGCGCTTCTTCTCCCACCACATGATCGAGACACATGGCTGTGACTACTCCACCAGCGGACTGACGCTGAGCACAATACAGGCCAAACTCCGCTCTTTCCTAGAGGCCCACACAGCTGACGGCCCACGCTTTGACACCTATGTCCTCTTCTACAGTGGCCACACACACCGCACTGGAGAATGGGCACTGGCAGGTTAGAGAGAGGGAAGCTTTGTTAACCTAATCAGGGTCACATATCCAGCCTATGTTTATTAATCTTTTCCAGCTCCTAAAACACCTGACCCAGGTAATTATCATGCTACAGGCTTGTATTTTCTTCAGGTGATTTGGGAACTGACTATGTCCGTGTGCTTGGATTGAGGATCTGAGGAATAGAGAATATGTTATCGATTGGATTCTTTTTCTCATACCTTTTTGTGCTCTTTAGCCGATTTAAACGTTAGTATGGATCACATTAGTTGAAATGTCACCTCCTACCAAATGTGAGTTATGTCAAACAGCACAGCACTAGGGTGCATGTGTAGCTGTATAGCCCAACATGTAAGGAGGATTAGCAGTAAGTACTGTGTGATTACAGTTCAGCCCACATGCTTTAATCCCTGACACATATGGAATATTTTCCTGAGGGAAACTGCAATGAGGAAATAAATGAAATGTGACAAAACAGTTGACTAATTATGAATCTAAATATAACTTTTTAGAGCCTTTTTTTAAGAAAACCTGCTTTAGACAGAGCTGCTTAACCTTTAAAGGTGCAAAGAAAGTGCTATTTCTGCCATTTCATAGAATATTTTCCTTTAATGCCACCATCATGTAGTATGTAAAGAATATGATGTAACAGCTGAAATTCTGAGATTTTTATTTAGATCAGCCCATTTTGTTTGTGGTGTTTGTTTCACAGGCTGCCATTTTGAACAAGAAATCACTCATTCATGCTTTATTGTTATTACTGATCTGTTTAATCAGTCTAAGCAGTTACTGATCTAATTTCTGTTTAGAATGAGGTGACTTGCTCGCTCAGAAGAAATCACAGGGCAGAGAGCTGCCTCATGCATCTTTTATAGTGTTAGAAAACATGATTTTTCTTTCGCCAGCGGGGATGTGCCTTAGGTGCAATTCCTCCAGCACTAGATGTAAATGGCTTTCTTTCCAGTTCCAGGTATGTTAGGTTCTTGTCATTAAGAACCTTTGGTCTGTTTTCCTCCCCTCAGGTGGGGACGTACTGCGTCTAGACGAGATCGTGCAGCTCTGGAGAGAGAAGAATGCCGGCTACTGCTCTCGCCTCATTCTAATTCTGGACACTGAGAATTCCCTCCCCTGGGTGAAGGAGGTGCGGAGGGTGAAGGACATGTATGTAGCCGTACAAGGAGCTACATTATCCAACTCAGTGGACCTGGAGATCCAGAATGCCCCTCAGCTTGGAGATTTCACCTCCCAGTGGGTCGACTTCAACTGCAACCCAGACAGCTGTGTCCGATGGGCCGAACGAGGGAGAACTGTAATGGCGATATACGGCCTCTCGAGACACTGGGGGGACTACAAGCTCCACTTACCTACAGGAAATGATGTGGCTAAGCACTGGAAGATGTATTTCCCCCGTTTGACATACCCCGTGGTTCAGCTGGTCCATTGGTGCAGTGCTCTAAACCTGTTTTTGCTCTGTGGCATCTGTCTGCGCTTTTTGCGAAGGTTCAAACTCAACTGGTTCCCTCCGGCAGTGCTCGACACTGGCCAGGGCTTCAAATTGGTCAGGTCATAGAAATGGACAGTGCAGCGTCACTGAAAAGCGTCGGAGCTCAGCAGATTTTAGCACTTGTTGTATATCGTCGCTGTCATACCAAAATCTCAAAACCTTACTTATTGCTTTTTTAGTTTTTAAAAAAAAGCTGCTCTTTATATTGAGTAAACATTTGTAGGAGCAATAGAAATGGCCTCGAGTTACATTAACAAAAACAATGCTATGTACATTAAAACTAACATTTTTTTCTCCTACTATGATGTTACCATATCGAGGACATGAGATTTTGTTATGACTGCGATGAATATTTGTCTGATGAACCTCAGCAGTGGCAGCTCTTGGTATCAGTGACCATGGCACCATGATTGTCTTTAATCTCAGGAGTGAAAGGAATCTGTGTGTGAGTGAGTTTGTTTGGGTGCATCTATGACAGAAATGATCTAAAAATAAGTGAAATCAGTAAATTGTTATGTAGGCCAATGGTCACTATCACAAAGGAAATTGTCTTCTAAGGCAAAATCACCAGCACTTGATTAATGGATGCTAACAGGTTACTGTGGGCAATGCCAAAATCAACCGTTTCATATTTTTTGACTAATCTTGCTGTTACACAGCTTGCAACTACTGCTATTGTTTCTTTTTAACAGTTCATAACCATTTTTAACACTTTTTCAGGGATAGGGTTTAGGCATTGAAGTGTTCATCAACACTTGTTTGGTTATAGGTCACTGTGATTTAGGGCTGGCCTGAATCCTTTAAATTCTTGAGTATTTATTTGTTACATTGGTAGTCATTTCTCTATTTAGTCTAAGCACATTTCATCAGAAGAACAATGCTCAGTTCACGATTTGAGACGAGACACAGCCGTGACAAGTTTGTCGAGAATATCATACTTGTAAGTATAGTGATCCTTATCTATGTACTGCCATGCATCCAATCCACACATCCTCCATCTCAACTCCCCCGCGTAACTGCTTCAGACAAGAACGTCATCTCGTTTTTCTCCTTTCCTGTTCCATTTAAACGATTTTATAGAGGGTCTAAACAAGAGCATAAACAGTGAATCTGTTTATTGCGACAATACTCCACACATGGATAGTTCGGGGCAGGAACTGCACTTCAAACTACCACACCAATGAGGAGATCACATTTTGGTGAAGTATTGTTTTCAGCATAGAAGACGGAAAAAATGGCAGTGTGTGATTTGACTGGATCTCGCATACAAATGGAGAAAATACTGGCTTATATTTTTGTATCTGTTCCTTGAGAGGGACGGCTAAAAACACTTCAAATATAGTTTTGAAGAGTCATTTTGAGAACAAAGACTTGTTTGGAAATTTCAGCGAGCATTTCAAGCCTGTGAAACACTGTTCAGACCAGCCCTAATGTGAATCGGCTTGCATCCCCTCCTCCATACACTATAACACTCAGCCATTCACTATTCGGTTTACTATTTTCCCTCGTTTGAAACAAACTATGGCTTTAAAGTAGATTCTGTATAGGAAACATGAGTCACTTCAGGTTACAGGCCACTGGGGTCCTGAATTCAGATCAGTTTTTTAGTAGATCTTGATATATTTATATTGAACTATTTTGGAGACAATTTGTTTATTATACTATATAGTATTTTGCCCTTTGTAAATTTTGATATTTATGCTTTACCTCACCAGCAGAATCCAGCTTTGAATGTAATGTAGTAATACTGTGCTTTAGTGTTGACAGCGCAGCATGACCAAACCGAGGCAATGTTAAACAGTTTTTTTGTGTTTGTTAATCAGTACATATCCTAGATCAGGGGTGCCCAGTCTTATCCACAAAGGGTCAATGTGGCTGCAAGTTTTCATTCCAGCAATACAGGAGCTCACCTGATCAACTGCTGAAGAAGGAGACCAACTGATTAATCGGCTGAGCTCCAGCTTGTTTGGCATGAAAACCTGCAGCCACACCGGCCCTTTGCTGATAAGGTTGGACACCTCTGTGCTAAATACTTTGCCCTAGATTGACAGATATAGTCTGTTAGATGACCACCTTTGCTGAAGTAGAAGTAAAGGTACAATTTTCCAGGTTTTTTTGCGGCAATATCGCTGTTAAGGAAGGTTCTTTGTAGAAAATTCTGTCTAGTCCTGAACTACACTACAGTTCTAATTGGCGTGCTAGAAGCAGACATGTATGTTAATCAGTACAGTAATTACCCCCCCCTCTGGAAAAAAAGTGCCTTATAGCTTCACCGAGAGGCCTTATTGTCTGAAAATGATTGGCGTTGAGGTGTATGGGGCTGGCTTAAACTGTTGGCTGATGTTAACAGGGCGCAGTCATATGCAAGCCATGTGAACTGTAGTGGGTACTGTGGTGTTTACGGTTTACTCACATGCATGAAAACTTTACTGAGAATAGATTTCCCAAAATAAAAGAACACTCCTTTCCCTGCAACTCGGTCTGTTATTGATTTATATGTAAAGTAGTAAAAAATGTACATCAGTTCTAACAGAAGGGGCAAATAAAACACAGAAGAACCTCGGTACTGAAATCAGATACAGCAGTAATAAAAGAAGAATAAATATGAATTGCATATGTGCAAAATACTACTACTAAAAGTACTACTGTGGTTGTACAAGATTAAAAACGTTTTGTTGGTCTGTCTTCAAATCTATAAAGAGGCACTATGCACGTAATGAAACTGCAGTTATTGCCTCATCAACCAATTTTTTACTTGCCTCCTGCAGTGGTAAGTGAAATCTTTAAAGATTAGGGAAAACTCCCTTCTGATCTTTATGGTTGGCTGTTACAAATGTTTTTATTCCTGCTCACTGGCTAATGAAGAAGGGAGTCGGAAAACATTACTGTTAGAAAGCCGAATACCACGTTTATATATCACTGCTGTCATAACAAAACCTAATTTTTCTCCAACTGTTTTTCAGTTTTTGACATATTTTGAAAATGCCTTGCCTTTTAAATTGTATGTAATGTTTGTGATAAATGGACCAAAAGACATGGCCCAAAATGACTTGGCTACACGGACTTATATTAAAAGTAAAATGTTTTTTTCCTTCTCCTATAAAGTTATCATTTTGGAGATCCATCCATCCATCCATCCATTTTCTAAGCCGCTTCTCCGTCAGGGTCGCGGGCATTTTGGAGATATGTGGTTTTGTTCTGACAGCAGCGATATATTCATTTCTGCTTCAGTGGCTACACTACCAGTCATGATGTCTTCGCTGCAGTTAATAGGATGGAGAGTTCCCATTGGTTGTGTGATGTATTTGTGGAGCATAGTAAAGGCTATTGTTATACTGGAAGGCCCCTTTAAGAATTTGCCTACAGAAAACATGGTGTGTGTATCCTTTGGTAAGTGTTCATTGTTTCACAGCTACTTTTGTTGTGTTTATTCAAAACAGCCATTCCTAAGTGGGGAAAAAATAAATCAGAATCTTATCAATTTTTAAAAATTTCTGCATAATTAAGTCTTTGAGATGTAAACCGTCATTCAGAGTTGTTTGACATAAAATAGTTAATTGTTGAGAAACTTACCAGCTCAGATTTCTTTACAGTGGCAGTGATGGGAACCAGGCATCGTGATATCTACAACTCAAATAGGGACATTTTGTTTGCTATTCAAAATGTCCAAAGCTAAATGAGTGTAATTTTAATAATGAAAAAGAGTATTTTGGGAACTATTTTACCTCACAGTGGTCTGCATGTACCTCTCAGCCATGAGTTCCAAAAAAAATACCTTTTAGTCCAAAAACTTACCTCAGAACTGTTGGCTAATAACGTGTCAGACATCATGCAGCATATTCATTACTTTTTTTGTATAATAAGATTCTATGAGGGAGGTTCTAGAGCAGGTGTCAGGCTCCAGTCCTCATGAGCTGAA
Source organism: Pygocentrus nattereri (assembly GCF_015220715.1). NCBI lineage: Eukaryota > Metazoa > Chordata > Actinopteri > Characiformes > Serrasalmidae > Pygocentrus > Pygocentrus nattereri. Next base: position 9,969,336 of record NC_051218.1, read on the forward strand.
ATACTGCAGTCTTCAGCACACTGCCTCATTAAACACACCTGATTCAGCTCATCAGCTAATTAGCAAGGCCTTCATAAACTGAAGCCGGAGCATTAGATGAGGGTAAACGCTAATCTCACCGGTAGGTTGCCTGGTTGCCTGGTCTGGTTCCTATCACCACCACTGTGAACAGTTCTGGGGTATTTCTCTAGACCAGAGCATTTCACATCAAATCACCCTGAATAACTTTCTTTACATCCTAATAATTGAACTATGTAGATTCCTTATGGGGGCAAAAAGGCGGAATTCCCCTTTAATTGTGCATCTCATTGCAAACAAAATACATGGAAGCGATGTATTTTCACTGTTATAGTAAAACCTCATGCCATTTTTTAGGTTGTTATTGTACACCATTCAAAAACACTAGCTACCCTTCACATTGTGTGAACATTTCCTGGCCAAGGAACCAACAAAAACGTGTTACATTAACTTACATTACAGTTAAGAACATTCTCTCTCCCCCTGTTAAATGAACGTTTCTAAGATATGAAGCTTTCTTACAACAGCACCAGTATACAGGTGCATCTCAATAAATAAGAATATCATTGAAAAGCTCATTTATTTCAGTAATTCAATTCAAAAAGTGAAACTCGTATATTATATAGATTCATCACGCACAGAGTGATCTGTTTTAAGTGATTATTTCTTTTAATGTTGATGATTATGGCCTACAGCCAATGAAAACCCAAAAGTCAGTATCTGAAAGTAATCAGACTGGTGACCCGTCCAGGGTGTGTCCTGCCTTCTGCCCGATGACTGCTGGGATAGGCTCCAGCACCACCATGTAAAATAATCAAATTGTAAGTCGCTCTGGATAAGAACGTCTGTCAAATGTCATAAATGTATACCATGTAGTCACAGAACTGCCTGTTCGGGGTGTGGAGACTATCAGTGGCATAATTACTCCATGTCAGTTCTTGTCACGTTGTGAGTGTCACATTACTGCCGTGTGAAATGTCACCCTGCTGCTTCGCCAAGTGTCAAAGTGATTACAGCACAAAGGTCTAGAATACAGTAACTGGGTGATGTGCACAGTATTCAGATGGGCATTAACAGAATATATATTCTTATTAAAGCTGTGCTCCTGGTTCTGCTGCTGAGGCCGTACATGTTAAAACGGTGGAGGAATGGTACAATGGGTGTGGCAGACTACCGGGAACTATAGGCTGTGGTTGTAATCATCTAACATTAATGCTGGATGTGTGATGCTGGAGCTGCCTATAAGGTTACTGCTGCAGCAGGTTTGTGGAGCAGAACAGTGATGGTGTGGAGGCTGTAAGTCATTCAGGAGGTGAGTTTGTATTGCCGTTACCTCTGGACTTGCTGTTAGACATGGGCAGTGGAGCCTCCGTGAGTAGAAATACAGGAGAAGCCAGCATGTTGCATTGGGAGGTAAGTGACAGTTGATGTTTACTAATTTCATGAGGCCAAATGGTGAGAGGTTAGCTGTTATGTCCAACTTTGAGAACATGCACAAAAATGGAAAAAATTAAGATTACTGTGAATGGAATAGTGCGTCTCCCGGGTGTTACCCCACTGTAGGCAGCGTTGTGCAAAAGTCGGAGACCACCATTATTTAATTTCTAGTCAAAACAGCCATTGAGCAAAAGTTATTCATTTTCAGGAGATAATTCAGAGGAGATTAGATATAAGATACTCCACTTGCATAAGTGAAAAAATGGGACGGTCCAAAGCTGGACTTTAAAAAACGATTGAAAAATGCAGAGACAATGGGAAGCCCTAACTGTCCCCATCAGGTAAACAGCACTTTCACAAGCTTTTGCAAGCTCTTTAAAAGGGGGGAGAATTTGACTCCACTCATGCTTCAGATCTGAAAATTCCCCAGGTGTTTCTGTTCATCCTTCCACTGTGAGAACACTGAATCTGAAAGGATGTGAGGCTATCAAGAAGCCCTCACTGAGACAAGGTGAGTGGACATGCTGCCATAGGACTCTGGAGCAACAGAACGGCAACACTGGAAATATATTCTATGAAGTGACAGTTCTCTATCTGACAGTCTGATTGACGAGTCTGGGTTTGGTGAATGCCAGGAGAAAACCTTACTTGCCTGACTGCGTTGTGCTGCCTGGTAAAGTTTCGAGAAAGAGAGATAAAGCCATGGGGTTGTTTTTCAGGGGTTGGCCTACAACCCTTAGTTCCAGTGAAGGGGGATCTTAATGCTTCAGTAGACCAAGACTTTTTGGACAGTTGTTTGCTTCCAAGTTTGTGGGAACAGTTTGGGAATCTTTTCTGTTCCAAAGCAAGGTCCGTAAAGGCATGGTTGGGTGAGTTTGGTATGGAAGAACTTGACTGGCCCTCACAGATCCCTGACCTCAACCCCATCGAACACTTTTGGGATGAACTGGAACAGAGATTGTGAGCCAGGGCCTCTCGTCTAACATCACTGTCTGACCTCACAGCTGCTCTTCTAGATGAACAGGCAAAAAGTCCCAAGTAAATTCTCTCCAAAATCTTGTAGAAACCTACTCAGAAGAGGAGAAGCTGTAATAGCTGCAAAGGGGGTCCAACTCCAGCAGGTGTCCCATACTTTTGCCAAAAGAGTATATTTTTTTCTGCTTTTTCTGACACCTAATTTACTGGCTGGAAGTAAAAAAAAATAAAGGGTCTCTGACCTTTACTCTTTATTGTACATGTACAAATATATTCGAAAATGCTGTGTAGATTTAAGAATGTACAGTAAATTTACTGTATTTGTACTGACTGAACTGTTGCTTAAACTAAGAAAAACACTTAGTTAAGGAGGCTCAAAGATTGCTGGTATGTTTGTATACGAGTAACTACTAAATGAAACTGAGGTGTTTTTTGTTTGTTTGTTTGTTTGTTTTGGTTGTAGAAGTTTCTTCATAGCAACCATGTTGCACCAAGCGCCCCCACGCTGACTGAAGATGATCGTGTGAGTGGGGTTTACATCCAGGGGAGAGGAACTCTGAGGACCTGCATGTTTGAGGTTACTGATTAATATTTACACCTTACACATTTACACCTGAGGTTTGCCCAGAAGACGTTTTGTGAAGGAACTGATGCAAATGAGCCACTGTACCTGTAATCTGTCTAAAAGCAATGATGGGGAAATTTCCAGTGTAAAGATGATCAGTAATGGAGCTGTGCATATATAAACAGGTTTATCCTGGTTTGCGGATAATATTTTGCACCATATTTTCTTCCCTAATGGACACAAAGCATATTTGGGTGACATGACACAAACTGATACATTAAATACAAGACACAATTCACCTGTTACATGTTTCCTAACCACTGCTTTCCCCACAGGAGCGAATCAATATCTGCAGGTACTTTGATACTCAGACAGGCCTGTGGCTCCTGCTGCCTCTGCACTGGGAGATGGATGTTGATTTCGTTCGCCACAGGGTCCAACAAGTCATGGTGATTCCTTTTTTCCCTTTTCTCTATTCAGTTCTTTAGCATAGTTCTCCAAAATCTCTTCTGATGAACCGCTTTAACCTCTTAAACCTCTTAAGGCTTATTAATACTCATTATTTAGTAATCACATCGAAAGCAATGTACATTGGTCATTTATGAGGGTCCTGGCCAGTGAGGGGTTAAAAACAACATGCAGAGAAAAAAAACTTCAACTGCAGGCTTCAGTACTTCAGTATTCATCTTGAGTACTAACCTCAGTAGGTGGTCCTTTGAAGAACCATTCTGGCAAATGATGTGTACGTTTAAAGATCCTTTTTCGAGGTTTAAAGAACCTTCACCAAATCTAATGGTTCTAAAGCCAGCAGGTTTTTCCTACATACTTAAAAATGATGGTTCTTCAGGGGTTCTTCAAAATGCTTCTATATAGAACCATGAACACACAAATGACCATTTGCACGATTAAAGGGCTCTTTGCGTCATGAAAGTGTTCGTCAGATTGAAGGAGATTGTGTTTTATATGGTCCTACCTTTTTGAAAAGGGTTCTGGATAGCACCAAAATGGGTTCTTTTACCATTAAATGTTTGACATCATAACAATAGAATTACCCCATTTGGTGCTAAAGAGAACACTTTTCAAAAAGGTTCTATATAGAAACATCTACAGCAAATTCTCCACTTCTTTAGAATCATTTAACAATGCATTTGTGTGTTCATAGTTCTATATAGAAGCATTTTCTTTGCTAAAGAACCCTCGAAGAACCATCATTTTTAAGACTGCAGAACCATACTTTCATGCCAAGAAACATTTGAAACCCGTTACTATAACTGTACTATAAATAGCAAAAGCTTACAATAAATACACAACAGGACACAGGCAGTGCACAGAAGTGAGAGTATGTGGAGCTGTGCAAAGGAGGATGTAACATACTATGACATATTAGGAGCTTAGCAGATAGCCTAGCGTATATGAGCATAGCAGCCTCTGAGGTCGCAACCCCAACAGCAATAAATAGTATACAGTATTTGGTTGATACAGTAATTCTAGCAGCTAACATTGTTAAAGTGAAGTAAAATGTACAAAAATGCAAGTCAACTTTGCCCCCTCTGGATTCCTCTGGAAAAAGGATATTTAACATCAACTGGACCTGGGTGAAAAGTAATTACACCTTTAGTTACTCATTCAACCAATTAAGCAAATTTAATTGATCATTGAGATCAATTACTCTAGACCCATCCAGACATGATGACTGCCAGCCCTGTTAAATTTAAACAGTAATGTAAAATAGGCTAAAATGTCTCAACAATCCACACACTATGTCATGATCAAAAGAAGTTCTGAAAGCGATGAGAAAGAAGAACTCCAGCAAACTGCAGCGGGAGCCATTATCTCCATATGGAGAAAACAACAATGGTTAGTCTTCCCAGAAGTGGCTGACCTATCAAAATTCCTCCAAAAGCACAGCAACAACCTGTCAAGTCTCAAAGAACCCAGACAGCCATCTAAGAAACTGCAGGCCTTGCTTCTACTATTAGAAAGAGTATCCACAGAAGTACTTGCGAAGCGAAAACCACAGCTGACCGAGAGGAAAAGGTTAGGCTCACGTCTGCCAAAAACACCTTGAAGAAGTTTTTTTAGGATAGTTTTCTTTATCCCAAAAGTGAGGAGTCAAAAGTGGAACTTTTTGAACAACAAGTGTCCCATTACAAAGCTATTCCACAATAAACATGGTGGTGGTAGTGCGATGCCATGGGGATGCTTTGCTGCTTCTGGGCCTGGGTGACTTACTATAAATGATGGAATCATGAAATCTTTCAAAATGTGAGAGAAGGATCTCCAGTTGTAGATGCGATTGGCTGTGGTTCTTGCTGCTAAAGGTGGCACTACCAGTTATTAAGTTTGCGAGTCAGTTACTTTTTCATATGGGTGATAAAGGTGTTGCAAACTTTTTCATCCAGTAGATGAAATGATCATTTAATAACTATGTTATTAACTTTGTTTCCTCATGTTCTTATCTTATATATACATGTTCTATATTTTGTATGACAAATATGCAAAAGTAGAGGAAATCAGCGCTATAGATATAAGAGTGAGGATTTTGAGTTTGGGCCCACAAACAACCCCAACCATTGTAGACAGAGCACTGCTATAACTAATAAATACAGTAGTCTGAAGACTGACCAAATGATTGTCCAAGTGGAATCAGATGTGCTTCTGCTAGGTTGAATTGAAAACCTTTAGCCACATCTGCCTGTTGTGAATAAGATTACTGACCCCTGTTCTAATCTGTCTATTCCAGAAAGCTCTCCCAGGGCTGGTGGATCAGAAAGAGATCGCTGCAGCACTCAGGCAGTGCAATTATGATTCTGATGACGTCATTTCCATCTACCTCACCATATTCGGAGATGTCCTCTTGGAGCCAGATAAAGGGGCACAGTCTTATCCTGATTCAAACGTGTTCAGGTAAAACACTTCCGAAATGTTTTTCAAAGGCTTCATTCTTCACTGGATGAGTAACATATGGTTGATTCCCATGATTAGGAGTTCAGAGTCAGAGCCTTTTATTTAGCCTGGCTTGAAATTAATGACTAATTTGTGAAAATCTCTATACAATCTTTAGGAGTCACTCTGAGAAGAATCAGGTCATTGAAGATCTCCAGGAGAGGCTTCAGTTGAAAGAAAAAGAAGCTGAGGATCTGCTGCAGAGAAGCAGCTGTCTGTCTCAGGAGTCTCAGCATTTATCTGATGTGCAGAATCTGACCCGCAGAGTGGTCCAGCTGGAGGCAGATAATCAGGTTGCCATGGAGAAGCTCCGAGCTCTTTTGAGCCATACTGACGACCCGCCCGCCCAAGCTAACGTTAAAGCTTCAGTGGACCATCAGTACCTTCAGCAGGTGATTTGGTACAACAACTGTCACAACTGCATTATGCTGAATACCACAAACAATACTTTCAACACACTTACTTTAGAAAGTGAATGCTGAACTCAGTGAATAAGCATTTGTAATACAGTAGCGTGCAAAAGCGCAGAAGCCTTCATTTATTTTATTTCCGGTCAAAACAGTGGTTGAGTACAAGGTAAACCCTTTTCAAGAGTTTAGTTGAGAGATTACATACAAGATAATTGCTTGCATATGAAAGGAGAAAGTGAAAATGAAAAAACAGGAGTTTCACAAACTGGAGTTTAGAATACAATTAAAACAAACAGAGAAAATGGGCCTCCTAACAGCCACCTGCAAGACCTGGTACCTGCCCCATCAGATAAACAGCACTTAAAGCTTTCACCTTTGGGAGAACATCAAGATGCTTCAGATCTGAAAAAATCCACAGGTGTTTCTGTCCATCCTTCCACTGTGAGAAGAGAACCCAACGCCATGAGTCTGAAAGGAAGTGTAGCTGTCAAGAAGCTCTTACTGAGAAAAGAACATTTCACTGTTGTTGGAACAAAATCTCCACAATCGTAATTTTACAAGAGAAGGAAAAAAACATACTTTAATTTTAATGTAATGTTTCAACGTCAATCATCATGAAATTTACACACAGTGTAAAGGGTAACAGGCATTTTCAAATTATGTCAAAAACTGAAAAACGACAAAAATGGAGAAACGGTTTTGTTCCAACAGCAGAGATTTGCAAATCAAGCAAAGAAGCGGCTGGTGTTCTCAGAATAATGGACTGACCACCCCAGGGTCCAGACCTCAACATCACTGAATATGTTTGGAATTATTTGGATCATGAGAAGCAGAAAATTCAAGCAACATCTGAGACCAAACTGCAGGTTTATTTGAAAACCTGAAAGCAAGTCTGTAATTAAGTCAAAGGGATGTACTGTAAGATCTGATATTATATGTAGTTATTGAGGCTTCTGTGTGTATTTTCTGCTCTTTTTCCCTGATGCTGAAAAGTAAATTCTACTTAATGGTCGTTTTGGAAATGACTGGAAAAGGGTGGTCTCTGACTTTTGCACAGTACCATGCATGACAAAATAACTATATATAATTAATTCAAATGTAAAACCATTTTCAGTGGCTGAACACTTAAAGCAACACAGTAAAAAAGCATTTCTTAGGAGTGTTCATTTCATTTACCACCTTAAAAGCATTTTAGATTCCACAGATATTTTATTTACAACAGTAACAGTATTAACTGCAAACCCTCTGATTAGCAGGTGTGGATTGGTAAGTAATGTACAAACTAACCAATCATGTTTGGTTTGTGTTGACTCGCTGTGTCCACATGCAGGTGAGCCGTTTATCTCGGGAACTGAGCGTCTCAGGCAAGCAGCTGCGCTCCACAGTGTACAGCATGCTTGCTGACATGCAGGAGCAGCTGCAGCAGTTTAGAGCTGAGGCAGAGCTGATGATTCAGAGACAGCAACAAGCACAAGCAGCTGTGGAGGAGTTCCGCTCCCTCTACCAAAAGGCAGGCACCTAAAGTTCTAAAAATATGTCCTATTTAAGGAGAACCACTGTGTAGGTTTTTGAAGACAGCATGCTGTAACAGTAGAATAAACACATTTCCATGATGACTCTCACTGCTTATTCTCTTGAAAAGTGAGAAATGGCCTGGAGCTGCAGTTCACAGTGTAAGACTTGCTGACACTTCATAACCATCCACAGGAGGCCTTAGAGAGGAGAACACTGTGTAGCAAGGTTCTGGAGCTGCAGGGGAACATCCGTGTGTTCTGCCGCTGCAGGCACCAGTCAGACTCAGCTGGATCCACAGGCTGCCTAGAGGTGCTCTCTGACCAGGAGCTGCTGCTGGTCCAGAAAGGGGGCAAGAAGAAGTTCATCTTTGACAGCATCTTTTCCTCAAGTGCATCTCAGGCAAGACAACTTTATTCTAAATTTGGAGTCACTGAAGGAAGTCTTGAACAATTAGCAAAAGTATGAAAGAGCTGTAACTTTCCCAAAGCCAGTTTCCCAGACCTGGGTTAAGCCTAAACCTTGACTAAAAAGAACTTCCAATGGTAACTAGAAAGGAAAGGTATGTAAATGAATTTTAATCTGGCTTGACAAAGCCATTGCTATGAAATCCTAGGTGGCTGCTGAGGTGTTGCTATGTAATACCAGGTGGTTACTAAGGTGTTGCTAGGCCATTGCTATGTTAAGATATCGCTAGGCTCTTTCTAGGCTATTCCTATGTAATCCCAGATAATTGATAAAGTTGTTGCTCTCACTTGAAGTGATATTCCAGGTGGTTGCAGCTTGGCTCATGCTATGGTATCCAACTGTATGTGCAATCAGTCCCAAAGCACAGGTGTACTATTCTGTTGATCCTGCACAGTTTTGTAGTTCTAACTTGATAACTGAAACTCATTAAAACAGTCCAAAAAACATAGAATGATAAAGAACAGAAAGTTGGCTTTGTCAAGGCAAATTAATTCTTTATTGATACTTAAAATTAGTCCAGTACTAGGCAGAATCCTTGTCCAGAAAACCAGCACTTAATTATTAAATTTGTTCTGCTATTTTGATCCAACATACTATAAAATAAAAAAGTCCATCCAGTCCATATACAAAAATTAAGCTACAAAAACAACCCATTTTGAATTTGTCAGGGTTGTGATTTCACAACCATGAATACATTTGCATATGATACATGTGATAAGTGATAAGGAGTGTTGTTACTGCCTGTGGTCTATAGAAGGGTTATTGGACTGTTAGATGTGGTGAAAAGGATTAAACACTGAGCTGTTCTTGGCTGTCAGGAAGCAGATGGATCACTGCTGCCTTCCCTAGGATTCATATGAGCAAATGGAGTAGCTGAAACATTTTTTTTTTTTCAACAAGGATTTCTGTCCAAACTTAACTACTTGGTCCACACATTTATACCCAGACTGCATTTTGAAAGAGCCAATCAAAACAGAGTTCATTTAAATATTTCAGTATTAAAGGCACAGTAATAAAAACTGTTTTGTTATTGTTTGTGCCTGTTTAATTTTAAAATAAAAGAAATGTAAAAATGGCTAGTCTTGGTACATAAAGCCACACCAATCTTAGAACAACAAACAGTTTAACTCTTACTTTAAAATATGTAAACAACCCACAGGAGCAAGTACTGGATGGGACTCTACCAATTATAACATCTTGTTTGGATGGATACAATGTCTGTATCCTGGCTTATGGTCAATCAGGCTCTGGGAAGAGTTACACAATGATGGGCCTAAAGGACAGTCCAGGGATCAACATCTGGTAAGACACTATACAACGATTTTTCACGAGACTGACATTGTGGCAAAGACAATAATAAAGTACAGAACTAGCTCCATGTGTGTAGGCCTACTTTCAGTGTAGCCTGAAAATTGATAAGAATGGAAATTCACTGATAAATACTTCATTAAAAAATGTCAATAGAGTTTTAGGAATTAGGCCATATAGTGTAACCTTAGGACAAACCGTGGTGTTATATTTGATTGCTGAGGTGTAGAGTAGCCCAGTCCTTGCCCATTGTTTGGGATTCTGATAAACACAGCCACCATAGCCAACTTCTTTTTGTATCTAGGGACAAGCTCCGGTTTCTACAGGGAGTTTAAGTTACCTAAGATTTTGATGCATGAGAGCATCATCGCCTTCACCCATCCAGAGCTGAGATGCGTGTGTGTTTGTGTGTGATGGGTCAATCCCCCTTCGGTCTGGACTCACTAATCACTCACCCACTCAGACTGCCTGAGAAAAAACTACTGTATACTTTAATCAGAAAGGAGCACGTCGCATTCATTTATATGGCTTTTTTAAGGTGTTGTGTTTCCACAAGAGCAACCTTTGTTTTCCTGCCCTCAGGTCAGTCACAGAGTTACTGCGTTTGTGTAAGGAGAGAGAAAACTGCACATACACAATTAAGGTACAGTATAAAGTGTAGTGTCACCTCCACCACTCAACTACATGCAACCCTGCTCCCAAAAAAGGTTTGCACAGATTCTGTGCAAAATGTAAATAAAAACATATCTAAAAATAATTCAAACCCTATATTTCATTGAAAAGAATTCAAAGACAACATATCAAGCGTTCAAACTGAGAAATGTTACTGTTTTTTGAAAAATGTATGCCCATTTTTAATTTGTAGATATTTTTATATTTGGAAGTTGTGTGAGTGGCTACGTCTTCTTAAAATTATACCAGGTAATATAGAAACAATAATACAACCCAATTAAAATGACTCATGGGCAGGACTGTTTCCAGCTATAAGCAGTATAAGCAGTTGCTTAGGGTCCCCAAGTCACCAGGGGCACCCCAGGTATTTATTTATTTATTTATTCATATTTGGTTTTTCTAAAATGCAGCGAGTTCATATATTTTCTTACATTCTTTCTTTAGATAAACATACAAAATAATTTGATTGGGCTAGGTGGGCTGTGTGGGGCCCTCCAAATAAGATGGTCCTTTGGGCTCCTAAATGTTCAGAGACAGCCCTGCCCAGAAGTTCAACTACAGCCCAAAGAAATCACTGTAAATGTCCTGAACTTATATTTCTGTGCCCCAACTATATAAGTTATGTATTTAAAACATATACTATAAGTTTTATACAGTGCTGTGTAAAAGTCATAGATCACCTTCATTTATTTGATTTCCTGTCAAAATGACCACAAATTACAAAAGCTGCAGACATGCATTTCACAAAAAATTATACACCGATTCTTCCCACAGCGCACAATATGTATTTTTCATTCTTATTAGATATCTATGCTGGAGATCTATGTGGAGAGCCTGATTGATCTCCTGTGTGAGAACCTGCACAGTGAGGTGGAGATCCGCACGCAGGGTAGGTCGGTCGCTGTACCAGGCCTCACTCAGGTGGAGGTGAGAACAGAGGAAGACGTCTTAAATGTCATGGAAATGGGGGAAAAACACTCACACCTCACTCCAGATGAAGCAAACACAGAAAGGTAGGATTGCTGCTCTCTAGTTCTAGCTTCCCATCGAGCCCCTATCAAAGTCCAAGGAGGTGCAAAGAGTGACTGACTGCTGTTACTTAGTATAGAAGCCTGGTTCTTTAAAGTAGTAGTTTTAAGCCAGTCCTCAGGATCGCCTAGAAGGTCCATGTTTTTTCTCTTTCATTATGTGTTGCAAGTTGAGTTGGAGCATAAATGTGAACCATCTGAAGGGGCCCTGAGGACCAGTTTGAGAAGCACTGCTCTAATGAACCGTCCAGTGAAAGGTTCTTTAGGAAACCGAAAGTGGTTCTTCTATGGCATCATTCAAAAGAACACTTTTTGTCACCTCTCTGTTGGAGACTAGTACCCTGATAGACAAAACCTCAGCATCTCTTTCTCTCTCAGCTCCTGCTCTCATCTCCTCCTCATCATCACAGTGGAGTGTACAGACATTGTTTGTGGAGTGACCACGCGAGGCACGTTGACTCTGTGTGAGCTAGCCGGCTCCGAGCGCATCTCTAAAACACAAGCTACAGGCCAGCGGCTCACAGAGACAGCCTCCATTAACAAATCTCTAATGGCTCTCAGACAGGTCAGCAACATCTCTTAATGAAAAAAGCAATAGAAAATTTCCAGAATGACTTCAGATAAGATCTGGTTCCATTAACATCCATTGAGTTAATGTTTTTACTTTCTCCTTTAAAGTTACTATATTAGAAATCACAAGGTTGTGTTCCAACAGCAACAAGATTTCATATATCCATCTATCTATCTATCTATCTATCTATCTATCTAGATAGATAGATAAGCTACTATCTCTGACTTTACATCCACAAGATGGATCAACAAGGTAGGTGTATCTAATAAAGTGGTTAAAAACTCCAGCAGCACTGCTGTGTCTGATCCACTCATCCCAGCAGAACTCACACTAATGGCACCACCACGTCAGTGTCACTGTAGAGTGAAGTATGCAGAGACACAGATGAACTGTGTCTGTGATCGTAGAACAGATCTCACCTGTAAGTGGACCTGATAAAATGGACAGAGTATAGATACAAGGAGGTATTTATATATGTGTGTGTGTATCTATCTGCCTCTCTCTCTATAATATAGCCTTTTATTTTTTTTTGGTTTTTGGCCCACTTGAAACATTGCAGTTTGGCCCCGCAAGACAAAATGACTGGACACCTCTGTCTCATTTAAATAATGTTTATCATTGTTCTTTTTTTTCCCAAAGCTGACTAAAAAAGTTTTTACCCATCTTGTTTAAAATATGCGCTAAATAAACCCGGACGTTTTTAGGAAACCGAGAGCTGAAGAGACATTCGTTATTATAAACCTCATAAGAACACTTTCCTGTTTTCTCTTTTTTTGGTCTGCAGGTGTTCAGCGCTCTGAAGTGTAATGCTCTTCATGTGCCGTACAGGAATTCTAAACTCACTCACCTCCTCCAGCCCTGTCTCAGCGGAGACGCTAAGGTTTCTTTAGCAACCACTCATAACATAATTTATAACATCTATTATTTATTATGACGCTATTTTCTCTTAAGACCTTTCTGATGTATTCGCTGATGGTTATTGTGATTTTTTGCATCTGCTGTCTGTTACAGGTGTGTGTGTTTGTGCATGTTAGTCCTGATGTGAAAGATGCTGCAGAGACTCTGAACACTCTTGCATTTGGATCATCCATTCGACAGATCGCCCTTGGCAAAGCACCACAGAACAGAACTCCAGCAAAGACCACTAAGGCTGAGAAATAACCAGAGGAATCAGTGAATGACTCCAAATGGACATGGCTGACAGGCTTAAAGGGGAATTTCATGTGCATTTCAAAATTTCTGCACAATTCAACAACTGAGATGGAAACACATTCGTCCAGAGTGATTTGGTTCATTGTAGAGAAACTTACCAACTCAGATTTCATTATAATGGTGGTGGCAAGAACCCGTTTTTCAATGCAAATGCAAATGTAGCCATTTTATTTACTATCCAAAATGATGAGTGAATCGGACTTTTAATATGTAATACCAATTATGGTAACACAGTTGTATATACAAATAATTAGTTTTATATGAGGACTGTTTGACATTACAATGCTCTATATGCACCTCTCCAGCATAAATGGCTTTTCAAAATAAGTTTAGGCCAAAACCTTTAAAAACAAAGTTTAGACATGTGAAACAATGAGTGTGTTTACATACACTTAATAATCTAATAACTGCAGAAAATCTGATTTTGTCAGTAATCCAATCAATGCGCTTACATGCACTTGAGTAATCAGATGATGTGGAAACTCCGGGTCTACATGAGTCAGGCAAAGACGTGGCATAAACGTAACATACAACTCAAACTTCATGCTGTGGCTTTTTTTTTTTTTTGCACTAAGAAATTTGATTCCTAAGATAAAATCCAGCTCTCTTTATCAGATTTCTTAATCGGATTTCTAGGCCTTACTCCGGTCTAAGAAACTGGAGTATACTGTTTACATGATCGTGCGCATGTAAACACACTCAATGTTTAGGGATAAGGCAGCATATCCACTACCATTGCATGTAACAACTTTCTGTAAGGGAGCTTTTAGAGGCATTCTTTAGACATCTGGTTCCTATCATCACCACTGTGAACAATTCTGACTGACTTTGTTTATATTTGTACAATTTAATTATGCAGAAAATATCGGTAGAATTCCCCTTCAACTATAATTTGAAGAAAGGAAATTCATATATTACAGGGATGGCTGTGTATTTCAGTTATATTTACCTATTTCTCTCAAAAGTTGTGCATCCAAAACAATAATAATATTTAAAGTAAGATCAATTTGATAACATAATTAAAATATCTGTGAGAAGTTTTAATTACACTCCCAATTAAATTCAATGATTACATTTTATCATAAATATACTGAGAGAGCTTGGAGATCCAAACAGGCAGGTCAGTCATGGTGCCATGCGTAATTCAGAAGGAGGTGAAAATTGAGGAAAAATTAACATAATATTTTGTATTAAATGTCAATCAATACAGAAAAATTTCTATTATTTTGAGTTTTTTTAATCTGAATCGCATCAAAAGTTAGCAAATCCTTTTGGAACATGGACGTAGGCGGTCTTCAGAAAGCACAACAGTTCTTGTGCAGCAGTTTTTGTCATCAAGTCTGATGTTTTGTTAATGTAGCTTTTTGCACCTGCTTGCCAAAAGTGCCACTTAGCAAGCAAGATACCAGCTAACATTAGCATAAATAACACTCCCTTACTTTCAGTTTACAGCAACATCAATAGAGGCTCTGTATAAATGAATCATAGTGCAGTTGTGCAACAGGCTCCAATATGCATCAGAAAGAGCACTTTCCATTGCAAATGAACGACCTGCAGCTTTCCACTCTGAAAAGTCTGTGTGAACGTGGCTCGGTGGCTTCAGCTGGAGCTGCCTCGGTCCTTGAGGAGCTTGTTCAGCACACTGTTCTGCTTTATGGCTTTCAGGTTAGAGATGTCCTCAGGAAACACTGGGACATCAGAGCTGTGGTCAGCTCCTTCAGACTCACTCTCACTGTCCGACAGGGCTGTTAGGAGGGCATCGTTCTCATATGTAGGGAAATAGTACCTGCACACAGAGGGAGGGTGAAGCATGAAGATAATAAACAGAAAACATCTCATCCTACTCATTTGTTAACCTTCAGAAGTCACATTCTGTATTTTTTATTGATTTATTATTCACACTTGTGTATAACTGACACAAGATATTCTGCTGAAACTCTTAATCCATACCACATTTGTGCAAGTAGAAGAAAATCTGCTGTCGGAACAAAACCTTGTATGTCCATCTTTGTCGATTTTCAGTTTTTGACCATTTTAAAATACCTGTTGCTCTTTACATTGTGTGCAAATCTCATGCTGAATGGACCAAAAAAACCCATACAAAATTACTTGGACAAAAAGTCTGGTTCCACTGACTTACATTAAATGAAAAGTATGTTTTCCCTCTCCTGTAAAGTTACCATTTTGGAGATTCTGTTCCGACAGCAGTGAAATACACTATATTGCCAAAAGTATTTGCTCATCTGTCTTCACACGCATACGAACTTGAGTGACTTCTCATTCTTAATCCATAGGGTTTAATATGATGTTGGCCCAGTGGGAAGGCTTTCCTCAAGGTTTAGGGGTGCATTTATGGGACTTTTTGACCATTCTTCCAGAAGCGCATTTGTGAGGTCAGACACTGATGGTGGACAAGAAGGCCTGGCTCGCAGTCTCCGCTCTCTAATTCATCTCAAAGATGTTCTTTCAGGTTGAGGTCAGGACTCTGTGCAGGCCAGTCAAGTTCTTCCACACCAACCTCACTCATCCATGTCTTTATGGACCTTGCTTTGTGCACTGGTGCGCAGTCACGTTGGAACAGTTGGGAGCATGAAATTGTCCAAAGTCTGCTGAAGCGTTAAAGAGTTCCTTTCACTGGAACTAAGGGGCCGAGCCCACCTCCTGAAAAACAATCCATACCATAATCCTCCCTCCATCAAACTTTACACTTGGCACAATACAGTCAGACAAGTAGCATGATTAATCACTCCAGAGAACACATCTCCACTGCTCTAGAGTCCAGTGGCAGCACTTTACACCACTGCATTCCACGCTTTGCATTGCGCTTGGTGATGTTAGAAACTGTCACCATTGACAGTTGACTGTGGAACATTTAGTATCAAGGAAATTTCACAACTGGACTTACACTGGATTTCACTGAGCTCCTGAGACCAACCCATTCTTTCACAAATGTTTGTAGAAACAGTCTGGATGCCTAGGTGCTTGGTTTTATACACCTGTAGCCATGGAAGTGATTGGACCACCTGAATTCAATGATTTGTATGGGTGAGTGAATACCTCTGGCAATATAGTGTATATTTTATTATGATTTGAATTTGATGACAAGTTGTAATTGGTTTATGTACAGTCTCATTTTATGGAAAGAAAAGGCATCCTTTATATTTTTGCTATGCTTTGATCATTTTTTTAAGATTAAAGGGCCCATATCCTGCATTGTTCTTGTCTTTTTTTTGTGAGATTATATAAAAACAGTCATAATGTCATTTTTATAGTTCCTTTAGAATTAAACTGGCTGTTTTTGTCACCGCTTTTAAGAGTGATATATGTAAATGAGCTCTGTTCTTATTGGGTGCCCTGTTTTATGCTTCTTTCAAAAGCAGTCTGGGCTGAAACGCACCTTATGACTTTGGTGTAAATGGGCAGAGCAAAACTGTTGTATGCTGAATAAGTGGATATTTGCAAGTGTGTTGGTTTTTGTGACATCATAAAAACAGTTCATTCAAAATGGGCTGTTTTTACAGCTGTGGACTACATGGACTGGGGAGGGAACAGTATATTTAGAAATTTTAACAGCTGTTTATCCATTACATTAAACTTTTATATAAAGAGAGTAAAGTTAGAATTTACACATGGTCCCTTTAGAAAAGTGCAGACCTGACTAAAAACGATGAATATAATTCAAATGTAAATGTAATTCCTTATCTAGCTAACAATGTAATTAACCCTTTTAGGTCAATGCAAAATAAAGTACCTATACCATTTAATTTCCTCTTTTTCAATAATAACGTGATTTCTGAATGCTATTGTTGCATTTATTTAGTAAGAAAAGAATGTGATCTAACAATGCTGAAAAAAGTGGAGATTTCTATTCAGTTTGAGTCACAAACTACATTTCTGAACAGGAAAACACATAAATAAGGATATGGCACATCAGTCTAGCTTTATCATTACTCTGACAAAACAATAGTATGCTCTTACCAATCCAACCTGCTCTCTGAATGAGCTCTGATTCTACTTGTTCAAATTGAAGAATAAAAAAAAGTTATGTGCACATGACATAACTCCCCTGGTGGCCGATTGAAAGGAGCAGCTTTTTTTTTTTTTGAGAAGCAGTACTGGGTTCATTGGGGTCATGTGCTTAATTATGTAATAATGTTTAATCAGTAAAGTGAAAAGACAATAACTCCAGACTATTATTGACTTCTAAGGGTTATATACAGTGCATCTAAAATGCTGTATAAATAAAGATTTTTCATATTGCTGTTTAACTCCTTACTCACTGTGGTTGGTCCCAGTGTGATATCTCTGGAATCTGCATCACATGACCTGCCTCCATCATGTGCTGAACAACTTCCTCTTTGGTTTCCAACTTCTTCTGGCATCCGTAGCAACGGCACTGATGGAGCTCACGCCGGATGTAGTTCACTAGTTTGACTTGCTGGTAAAACTTTAGATCTGGACAAGAAGAAATGACAGCATTATAAATCAGAGCTAAATTTCCTGTTTATCCTCACTTTAACTGCTGCTGTGGTTTAAATATACTTACTGAGCTCTGTTTTTAATTTGTGGAGATCAAACTTGTGAGCCTCCTGTAACAAATAAAAAAACAGAAACATCCTGACACAACATAATGAAATAATAATTAAATGGAGAGAAAAATCCAGGCCAGCCAAATTCCAAAAGACAAGTTTAACATATCTAATTATATTTGTTAGACATACTTATTTTCCATTAGATATAAAGGACATATTTATCCTATCTAAATATGTATATCCATTATATCTGAAACCTTTGCTCACTATGTGTATTGTTTGACATTTGACTCCAGGCAGAATCATATTTATAATGCATAATGATGCACAGTGGGATTCTGACCTGCATGTGTGTGCAGATCTTCTCCATATTTTCCTCTTGCTGCTCGCAGAACAAACACACAGCACACACTGGGTGAGCCTGCCAGTCTGACCAATCACTGCTGACACCACAGAGCAATTAAATTTCACACACTGAGGCTTAATATCACAATAGAGGCTTATAATAATAATAATATGCATTATTCGTACAGCACCTTTCATACATAAATGCAGCTCAAATTGCTTTACATGTGGTTGGAAGACCAAGGAGATATATAGGCATACAATTCACTATGATCACAACAGTATAAATGCAGGAAAAAATTATAAGAAGCTAAAAATTAAGAACAATTACACAAAATAACAATATAAAACAGGTATAGTAGTAATATAAAGGAACAAATAAAAGTAATAGTAATAACAATACTACTACTCGTGCTACTAATAATAATAAAAATAATAATATTATAATGATGATAATGATTCGAAAATGACCCAGAAAGCTGCATTTTAAATGAGTGATCAAATCTCATCTCAAGAGATTTGATCACTACTGGATCGGATATTGGGAGTGGAAAAAAATTAGATCCAATCCATCTTGAAACAGCACTCTCACTCTGTGGATATGTTGTTATTTGTGTATTTCTTCTTGTGGGGTCACAGAGAGTTGAGTAGTTTCAGCATAATAACACTACCATTTGATGCCAATTTTAAGCGCTTCAATTAAATACAGCTAATTTAGAAATTTTGCAGATTTGTGTTGGTATTAGCCAATAGTAAGTTTCAATATCAGCATTGATTTTAATACTGTAAAGTAACAAAAAAACTGTTGGACAAAAACCAAAAGATATTAACATAACAGCTAACATATATAGTTTAAACTTCTACATGGCATGTCTAAAGAGTTTTGATAGCATCTCTTACTCATCATCATCCTTGAGCAGCTCTCGGTCATCCTCAGATAGCACTTCCTCCCAGGTCTTTCCCAGCTCCTGCACCAATCACAGCTCATGTTACAAACCCCACACTACTAAATGTAACTTTTAGTTCACTCACTCAAACCTGTGGCCTGAATGCACTTTTTATAGCTCAAAAATATGTAGTCAAAAAAACTTTAGTTTTCCTTTCTCTGTACAAAGTAAGTAAAATGACTGTCCTTCAAAAATCTTCCCTAACAGTGGTTGGAATTAAACACTGCTAAAAACATACCAAGTAATTGATGACATAGAAGCGATCATAGTCATGGTTGTTGGCGTTTATCCTTCTGTGTTGCTTTTTCCGCATGTGATCTTTCAAGGTTGTCTTGTCTCGAAATATCTTCTCACAGTAGAAACACTGCATGCTGTCAAAACATTCAAAGCAATAAAACGTGAACACTAATGAAGTTCCTTAAAGTTCATCAAAATTTCTGCATAATTCCAATTGCTGAGATCCTTATATTTCCTTATAATGGTTCTTAGGAATGAGGGGTTTGCGATGTCTGCAGTGCTAATATTGCAATTTTATTTAATATTCACCGTGACCAGTGAACTCACATATGTCTTTGGGTTTATACATGTAATGCTGACAATGGTAAAATAGTGGTAACCGAATAAAAAGAAAAAAGTATTATGGTATTATTTGGGTACTATTTTGCCTTAGAACGCCCTGCACGTACCTCTCCATCATGATGGTGTTTTAAAAACATAGTTTAAGGCAAAACCTTCTCAAAACTATCATCCTTATGAACACAGTGTCATGAGGTAGTGTATTCATAACCACTCCCTGTAGTAGCTTTCTGTAATGTAGCTTTTAGAAGCATTAATCTCTTCAGATGTCTGGTTCCTATCACCACCACTGGGAACAATTCTGACTCAGTAAGTTTCACATCAAACCACTCTAAATGACTTTTTAAACATGTTAACATCTAAATTCTGCAGAATTTCTATGTAATTCCTCATTAAATCAATATTGCAGACCCAGCTTTCCATGACAG
The DNA here is from genome assembly GCF_015220715.1 of Pygocentrus nattereri. NCBI lineage: Eukaryota > Metazoa > Chordata > Actinopteri > Characiformes > Serrasalmidae > Pygocentrus > Pygocentrus nattereri. The sequence continues at coordinate 9,989,286 of NC_051218.1, forward strand.
AATCCATCCACCAGGAGAGGGTGCTGTTCTCAATGTTTCCTTTTATTTCCACTGAAAAGCGCAAGAAAATCTAATAAGATCTACTGTATCTCTGCAGTAATCTGCAGTTGTGTGTTCAGCAGCTGAAGGCTTACTTGTCCAGCTTCCTCTCCAGCGCATCGAGGAACTCTGTGCAGTAGACAATGTTGTCAGGCAGGCCGATGCTGAAAGAGTGCTCTCTGGCCATGTGGTTGAGCAGCACTGACCTGCAGCAGGAGAGTAAAGCACAAATGCAGCTCTAGTTAGGCATCATACGTGTTCATATTATACAGAACAAGACTGCATATAAATTTGTACTGAGGATCCATGTAGTTCTTTGAAAGGAAAAAAGAAATCTTTATCAGGTGGCCAGTCAGCATGAGGCATCTGACAGCAGTTCTCACCTGTTTCCGGTAAAGTCCTCATTACAGAACATGCAGGTACGTTGGAAACTAGTGTCATTTCTTTCCTTCTGCTGCTGTTCAAGAACCTCCTCCTGTTTAACACACATCAGACAATTTATCAGTACTAACACACTGTGAATCCACAAAATATCTGCTGAAATAAGATCCATTTAGAAATAAATAATTGTTATTTTTAAATGAAATGTGAACAGGTAATATGCCCAAACAGCAGTGGAAATTATTAAGATGAATAATTCCTCAAAAGCTGGTGTTGTTTATACACAAAACTAGATCATCATAAACAACAATTACTGATACAGTCTTCATTAACATACAGGTCAGAGTAAATTTATATGATTGGCGACTGAAATTTTATTAGTGTATCGTTGCGAACGCTTAAGGAAGGTCACAGTAGCACTGTTCAACAGCTGGTCGCTGCGCTGCAGTACAGGCTGCGGAGGTGATGGGAATACAGGTTGCTTAGCAACCACTATCGTAGATTTTCCCAGAGATGTGTGCGAGATGATGATGTTGACTCATTATATCCTACAGAAACAATCTGAGCTGGAGCTCAGGCTTCTCCGTGTGCTCTTTATTAATTGCTTTCATAAGACTTACCAGACAAATAATATTCACCCAACCAGCCACATATCACACCAATATTGTTGGCTTATTTAATATATTATCATAATTTTTCCCAAGAACTGCTATCGTCTTCCACTTGTTGATGCACGGTAATAAATGTTTAATTTCTATGTTGTCTAAACATTAATATAAAAAAAAAAATCCATACACAGAGGCATACACATTAGCACATTACTCTGGCAGGAGCCCAGTGAGATTTCCACTTGTGTCACAGTCACCATGGGTTTGAACCTCAAACCCAAATGCTGCATACAACAGATCTCAGATCAGCATAACAGGGTCAGAGGCTCTTACACTGGGCCGGGTGGGTGTTTAAGTCTGTGTACTGAGGCTGAGTGAATACGCACCAGTCGTTTCTGCTGTAGCTGTTCTCGAAGGATGCGGTCCTCAGGCAGAACGTCACACAGGAGGAAGTAGTTCTCCTGCAGCTCTACAATAAAACCAGTAGCAAATAATGAGCCTGGCATGCAAGCAGCTTGTCTGTAGGTCTGATATGATAGCAATAATAATAACAACAATGCGATTTCAATTCTTTAGGAAACAATTAGATGTTTTTTGTTTGAATACAAAAATGAACTAATGACTGAACCAATCAACTAATGAACTATATACGCATAATTGAATATAGATAATAAAATCTATATTCATGTCACAAGCCTCTTTGCTCAATACCAAATTTCTGCTTAGATTTGATCTTTCTAACTTCACATTTGTATTGGTGAGTCGTATCATTTTAAACTGTCCAGAAATGACCCGCATCCACACATCCAACTCAATAACATCACGTAAATGAAACACATGCTTCATGCAATAACATGCTTCATGCAACAGCAAACTAGCTAGCAGAATAGGCCTCTGTTCCAAAGATAATGTGCTCTGAACAGCACTCAGCTGTTCATTATCAGAGTAAGTCGGAGGTGAGAAAAGGTCAGACGCAGTACTTTTACAGCCTTTACTGGGTTAACCACTGCTGCCAAGTTAACAATGAATGATGGTGTATACGGAGTGCAAAATAACACATGAATTCCTATCTGATCATTCTCATCACAGTCGCAGGGCCATGAATTGGATATGTATCTCATTTAAGACCGCATAAAATTGTCTGGGATCTGATTAGCAAAGATCAGACTTGCATTGTGTCTTGTGATCAGACTTGTTCACACAGGCCCAAGTCAAATCTGATTTGTGTCATTTCAGCTTGATAATCTGAACAGGACCAAAAATACATGAAACTTTAAGAGGGTTTGCATTATTACATTATTATGACTTGGCCAAAAAATGCATGCATGTTTGACTGAGTACTGTAATCAATTTTATTTGATTCTTTAATTAATTGATTTTTACACCCTTACACAGCAACGAAATGATTTAGCCCATTCAACCTACTTTTTAAACTAATCCTAAAATGTCCATCCTGTCAGAGCAAAAAAAGAAATGAATAAAATCTGTCTTACCAGCGGGTCCCTCAGAGTTGGTCTTGATGACACTGCAGAAGTCTGTGATGGGTTGCTCTGTAAACCTTTTTTTCCAATAAAGCATGTACCTGCAACAGAACAGCCTCACTTTTAATTACAGCTTTAAATCAAACAGCACTGATACCATGAGGCCACATTTAAAAGGGCCCTCTTTCCCAAAAGCATTTCCCAAAACTGCAATATCACCATGATTTTATGAAGATCACACCATTCATTTTTATTTCATCAGGCATGCTACACAGATGAGGCATTTGTCTGGATAATATACACAAATTTTCCAGGTAAGACACTAAACAGACAAAGCAAGCAGACATGATTATTAATATAGAAACTATGAAATATCATAAATGGGGTATAATTCAAAGACAATACAAGTACAATAGAATATAAATCTACTTGGATGGCTATCAAAGGTTGGTAGAGATTTCTGATCACACAGCCTGAATATGATCGTACTTTGGGAAATCAGCGATGAGTTTGATGTCAGCGATGACCAGTTTGTGGTCCAGCACCAGGTGCTTGAGGAGCTGGTCCTTATCAGAGAGAGGAGCCAAGTGTGAGCAAAACACACAGCTCACCAGACAGCAATCATCAGAGGAGGCTAGGCTAACGCTATCACTCAGCTGCTCAGGAAAGCACAATGGCTCCAAAATACAATCCTGCCCACCTAGAGGGAGAAAGAGACAAAGAGAGTTTAGAAGATTTAAACCAGTAACACTGCAATGGGAGTGCTTGAAACTGCTAATATTAAAGGCCCTAAAAGTATAAGCAGGTGTTTTCCACTATGGAAAAGTACAAAAAGGTCCAACTGGAGTGAAGTTGGTAGAAATACAAAACCCACGAGATGCTTCACAACTAAAAACAAAAAGCTTGCAAGATTTAACGTTTACTAATTTAATGCCTTATTTCCCTCACCACACTCATGATGCACCCGTAAGTTTGTTTCAGACCTGTGGGAAACACTGCTGTCTTAGTCATGCTCATAAAGTTAGTCAATTTAATACATTTCTAGAACAAAACAATAAAAAAATTAATAGACAGAATATACAGAATTTTGGTGTATGACCATCTCTGTGTTAGTGGTCCATCAATCTCCACTGTATACTTGTTAGCGTGTAAGACACTGAGTGCATTTACATTCACCTAATAATCCGATAACTGCAGAAAATCTTATTTGGTCAGTAATCCGATCAATGCGTTTACATGCTCTTGAAAAATCAGATAACGGGAAACTCTGGATTTACATGAGTAAGACAGTAATCAGATTTCAGCTTTGCAACCAGCCAATAAACCCTCAGTAGACGTGACAGACATAAAACTCAAATTTCATGCTGCGTTTTTTTTTTTTCTTTTTTTTCTTAAACATCGCGCCATTTTACCAGAAAATATGAACACACATCATTTAGAAGATGAAGAATATTTAAATCCTATATTTCGTGTTTGGTTTCAGCACCTCTCCAACAGTATTTTGCTGCCACCTCACAACATTCACCATCTGTTCTCACCCATACGCAGACTGAGAAATCCGATAGAAATCTGAGTACAAGTTTACATGCACTGAGAAATCTGATTACTCTTTATTGGATTTCTTAATTGGATTTCTAGATCAAAGTATGGTGTTTACATGACCATTTGAATAATCGGATAACTGTAGAAATCCAATTATGATGATTATGAATTACTGAGTGCACGTAAACTCAATGTTTCAGTCTGTACTGAATTATACCGTATTGTGGTTGTGTTTGTACTCATATCACATTAGCTTTCGGATACTGCGTTGGATCAGATTTATAAAGCACAGCTTCTGTTTAGTCTTTCTGTGCTGATAAGAAACCAGTCTCTGAAAATCATCAGAAACATTAAGGCAACACTAAGAAGGGTTTGACAGTTTGGAGACCTCTCTGGTAGAAATATGTAACTTTGCGGAATAACATTTTGTAACGTCAACTGTGCTTCGCTCCTCCACAAGATTCAACACACTTGCATTTTTTTTTTTTTTTTTGCGAGTGTGTTGAAAGAGTTTTCGAAGAGAACTCAGTCTAACTCAGTCTAACTTTAGTGAAGGAAGTTTCTTCTGAGGGTGTTCATGAATTATTTACTTTTGTCATCATATCTTCATCAGTATAATGTTGATTTTACGTTTGAGACCTGAAAATCAAGTCGGACCTTTTTTTGAGCCAGTGCATGTGATGTTGCTGCGTAAAGAAGCATAATGTGATCTCCTGCCAAATCCATCCCAGTACCTGTGACTTCTAAATCATTATTCCAGGCTTTACAGGGTGACTCACAGCAGCACACACACCATATGTTTTTATCCATACTCAGTCATGCTACTTCTTAACTAAAATATTATATAATGCTGTTTTCACTTTTTAAAATATTTTTACTTTTTTTGTATCGTAAAATGTATGACTCATTATGCTGAAGCCCTATTGTATTGAACTGAATTATGAATCATTAACTTGGAATTTTACTTGGACTCACTGTAGATGAGAACCTGTGAATTTAATGAAATATTTTGTTAATATTTTGAATCAATGTAAATAACCTATAGGGGGCTATCCAGTTAAGCCCAATACATTCCTAATATGTTTACTTTGTTACTATGAATCACATATGCCCTAACAGAGCACAGGTACTGGAGCCAAATATTTCGAAATTAGCTATTGTAATCGGGAGAGAAAAAACTGCTTCATTATTAGGGATGAGACATTCATATCCTGATCCTCTGTTCATGGCACTGCAGTCTGCTATGATCTGACTCTGAACAAACATATATTTTACATTTGTAACTAGGGATGCAGTAATATGGGGATTGTAGGTGATGCAGATATCTGATATTTTTCATGTATATATGTGCCAGTGCAGATACATAGACCCTTATAAACAGCACAAACTGGGAACAGATCTATCTGGATTAGCGTTATGGAGAAATAAAACATTTATTTCTGTCTGGCTGCATATTTTTAAGCAAATATGTGATAATACCTATATGATTCTGATATACCCCATTTGCATCATGTGAACAAATCACACATTTGACACATGGTCACCACTGTATCGCACAGCATGGACATCATCTGGTCATAAACAAGTAGATGATTCACGTATGATTCAATCATGACTCACACTAACACATCACCCTCTTCTCTAAGAACCTGTCACAGGCTCAACTGTAATCGCACCTTATAGTACTCTCTCACTTCAAACTGTGCCTAAGCTATGACCAGAGCAGATGATTCATCCATAGTGAATAAAGCCTTGCTGCTTTCACTGCTCTTACTACGAGTGTGCAGCACGAGTGCAGTGTTCTCAATGAGGTGATTGGAGCATAGCTGAGGGGCAGAGGCTGAAAAGACTGCACCACTGTGTCAACCTGAACCCACACACACTCCCGCACTCTAATTCATGCACCCACATACGTTCCACACGTTCACGTACACCCAAATGATTTGGGGAAAATATCTAATTGCAATTTTTCTGACCAATATTGCGATATAAATGCAATTTTGTTCTATAAATTAATATCCAGGCCTTTTTTTCACTGAGAAGACCAGCACATCCAGGGTGCTAGTCTACCAGATCACAAGCTTTGTGTTATTAAGATAATTTCCCCATTAAAACACGAGACAAAGTTCAGTAATGATGTCATTAAAACTGCAGCTCTTGCTATTTAAGTGCACTCTTAAAAACTGTGATTTCGATGTAAAAATGATAATCGTTCAGCCCTACATGCCGTCCCTCACTCTCATTCATACACAAACTCTCTCCACATTCCCTCTCATATACATTGGCACAAAAAGTACTGATGGCACAAAGGAGCGCAATCATGTTAAATGTTTCGATTCAGCAGGAACAAGTTTGAAGCTGACCAATGTAAAAAATGTACCAGCACCAGACAGTGATGTTTCCAATAGAGATACATCGATGCAAATGTACAATACTGTTCATGTACATATCTGCCTACACATAAACATTTCAAAATGTGGACACTGGGACTACATATAACTGGATTGGCATCTATTCTTCTTCTTCTTCTTCTTTCGGCTGCTCCATTAGGGGTCGCCACAGCGGATCATCTGCCTCCATCTTGCCCTATCCACTGCCTCCTCTACTTTCACACCAACCATCTCCATGTCCACCTTCACTACATCCATAAACCTTCTCTGAGGTCTACCTCTTCTCCTTCTACCCGGCAGCTCCATCTCCAACATTCTTTGACCAATATATCCACTATTCCTCCTCAACACATGTCCAAACCATCTCAACCTGGCCTCTCTGGCTTTATCTCCAAACTGCTCCACCTTCACTGTCCCTCTGATCTGCTCATTTCTAATCTTGTCCAGCCTTGTCACTCCCAACGAAAATCTCAGCATCTTCATCTCCGCCACCTCCAGCTCAGCCTCCTGTCTTTTAGACAGAGCCACAGTCTCCAAACCATACATCATAGCAGGACACACTACTGTCTTGTAAACCTTCCCTTTCACTCTTGCTGCTATCCTTCTGTCACACATCAGCCCTGACATCCATCTCCACCCCCTCCATCCTGCCTGCACCCTCTTCCTCACCTCTTTTTTGCACTGTCCATTCCTCTGGAAGGTTGACCCAAGATATTTTAAGTCATCCACATTTACGCCCTCTACTCCTTGCATCTTCACCTTTCCACCTGCCTCCCTCTCATTCACACACATGTATTCCGTCTTGTCTCTACTGACCTTCATTCCTCTCCTCTCCAGTGCAAACCTCCACATCTCCAGTGCAAACTTCCACCTCTCCAGATTCTCTTCCACCTGCTCTCTACTCTCACCACAGATTACAATGTCATCTGCAAACATCATGGTCCATGGAGCCTCCTGCCTGACCTCATCTGTCAACCTGTCCATCAGCATTGCAAACAAGAAGGGGCTCAAAGCTGATCCCTGATGTAACCCTACCTTCACCTTGAAACCATTTGTCACTCCAACTGCATACCTCACCACTGTCTCACTATCCTCATACATGTCCTGCACCACCATAACATGCTTTTTAGCTACACCTGACTTCCTTATACAGTACCACGGTTCCTGTCTTGGCACCCTATCATATGCCTTCTCTAGATCCACAAAGACACAATGTAGCTCCTTCTGACCTTCTCTGTACTTCTCTACCAACACTCTCAATGCAAAAATTGCATCTGTGGTACTCTTTCTGGGCATGAAACCAAACTGCTGCTCACTGATCTGGACCTCTCGCCTTAGCCTTGCTTCAACAACTCTTTCCCATACCTTCATGGTGTGGCTCATCAACTTTATACCTCTGCAGTTACTGCAGCTCTGCACATCACCCTTGTTCTTAAAAATGGGGACCAGGACACTGCTTCTCCACTCATCAGGCATCCTCTCATTCTTCAGGATTTTGTTAAACAACCTGGTTAAAAAAATCCACTGCCTTCTCTCCTAAACATCTCCATACCTCCACAGGTATGTCATCTGGACCAACTGCCTTTCCATTCTTCATCCTTTTTAAAGCTGCCCTCACTTCCACCTTACTAATTCTCTGCACTTCCTGATCCACTATCTCTCCCCCCTTGTCCTCCTCTCTCTTTCGTTTTCCTCATTCATTAGTTCTTTCCATCTACTCAACACTCTCTGTTCACTCACTAGTACATTTCCCTCTCTATCCTTTATCAGCCTAACCTGCTGTACATCCTTTCCAGCTCTATTTCTCTGTTTAGCCAAACGATACAAGTCCTTTACTCCTTTTTTACTGTCCAGCCTCTCATACAGCTCATCATAGGCCTGAACCTTTGCCACCATTCTTTTCGCTATGCGACTAGCCTCACAGTACTCCTGCCTACTTCCTTCATCTCTCTGGTTATCCCACTTTTTCTTAGCTGCCGCCTTCTTCTGAATACTCTCCTGGACTTCCTCATTCCACCACCAACTTTCCTTGTCTTCTTTCCTCTGACCACACAAAACAGCCAACACATTCTTGCCAGTTTCTCTCACCACCTTAGCTGTAGTTTCCCAGTCCTCAGGTAGCTCCTCACTGCCCCCAAGTGCCTGTTGCAATTTCTCCCTGAACTGCCTGCAACCATCCTCCTCCTTCAGCTTCCACCATCTAATCTTTGGCTCTGTCTTCACTTTCTTCCTCTTCTTTGTTTCTAATCTCATTCTACAACCACCCTATGCTGCCTTGCTACACTTTCCCCTGGCACCACTTTACAATCTCCAATCTCCTTTAGGTGGCATCTCCTGCTAAGGATATAAACCACCTGTGTGCACCTCCCTCCACTCTTGTAGGTCACCCTGTGTTCTTCCCTCTTCTGAAAATACGTGTTCACCACAGCCATTTCCATTCTCTTTGCAAAATCTACAACCATCTGACCTTCCGCATTTCTGTCTTTCACACCATACATACCCAGCACCTCTTCATCCCCTCTGTATCCTTCACCAACATGTCCACTGAAGTCTGCACCAATCACCAATCTCTTCTCTCTAGGGACACCATCTACCACTTCATCCATCTTACTCCAAAATTCCTCTTTCTCCTCTAACTGACAACTAACCTGTGGTGCATATGAACTGACCACATTCAAAATCACACCATCAAACTCCAACTTCAGGCTCATGATCCTGTCTGACACTCTCTTTACATCCAGAACACTTTTCACAAGCTGTTCCTTTAGGATTATCCCTACTCCATTTCTCTTCCTCTCTACACCATGATAGAACAGTTTGAATCCACCTCCAATGTTCCTGGCCTTGCTTCCTTTCCATCTGGTCTCCTGAACACACAGAATATCTACCTTCCTTCTCTCCATCATGTCTGCAAGTTCTCTGCCTTTACCAGTCATTGTCCCTATGTTCAGAGTCCCTACTCTAACCTCCACACTCCTGCCTTTCCTTCCCTCTCACTGCCTTCTAACCCACCTTCCTCCTCTCCTCTTTGATGGTCTTCGACCTACAGTAGTCAAATTTCCACCGGCACCCTGCTGGTCAACAGCACCGGAGGCGGTCGTTGTTAACCCGGGCCTCGACCAATCCGGTATGGCAATCATATTTGTGATCCGCATGATAGTTTTGGCATAAATTTTATGCCGGATGCCCTTCCTGACGCAACCCTCACCATTTATCCGGGCTTGGGACCGGCACCAGAAGTACACAAATGACACTGTTTTATCCTTATGGTAATAAAGTACATCACATTACAAAGAGCACTGACAAAGAGAGCATAATTTGTCTGGTTAATTGTAGTTAGCGTGGTGTGTGAAATATTTGTGTTTACACTTTTTAAATGTGACTGTGTTGTTTTTTTCCTGTTCCAATTTATGAAGCATCAGAAAACTAAATATTGTGAGGCACATAATACATATCGCTGCTGTCGGAAGAAAACCTCATAATCTCCATTTTTCACGTTTTTCAGTTTTTGACAAAATTTGAAAATACCTGTTACCCTTTCCATCGGACATAGATTTCAAGATGAATGGACTAAAAGAAAAAAATCTGGTTTCATTGACTTATATTAAAAGGAATATGTTTTTCCTTTTCCTGTAAAATTGCCATTTTGGAGATACATGGTTTTGTTCTGACAACAGCGATATGTCATGAGATACGGTGTCGATATTTTGTTAAGCAAATATCTGTCAATACTAATATATGATTCTGATATTTACGTTTATGCAGGCTGTTATCCAGAGTGCATTAAAATTGTGCTCATGTTACAGGGAAGGCGTTATGAGCCTTACCCAAAAACTCTTATTGGTGTGATATAGTGTGGTGCGCCTGCCCAGGGTGGGAGTCAAATTAGGCAAACTACCCACTAAACTACACCAACCAATATCCTTGTGCATGCCTAGTTTTCCCTAGCACTTCACATCATTACAACATGCAGTCTGGCTGGAATGCTTTTCCAGACTTTCTCTACACAGAGCCTGCCACCCATCAATGATTTTCCTGAATCGTCTTTGGTTGTCTTTCCAGGAAAAATTAACTCCATTCCTGAACACAATGTCCAGGAATCCAAGTAGTTTCATATGTTAGCATCATATTACAGGGAAACAAAGCTTCTGCATGATTTAATGATTAAGATGTAAAGAAATGTAATTCAGAGTAGTTTAGTTTGAAATACTAGAGAAACTTATGGAGTTGTTCACAGCAGCAGTGATAGGAACCAGACGTTCACCTCTAAAAGTTCCCTCAAAGAACGGTATTACATGAAATGCTTATGAATGCACTGCGTGATATCATTGCTTTACGATAACTTTAAGAAGACTTTGGTTCTAAAACACATTTAAATATCCATTAATGGTGGAGGGACACTGCGATGGACTGGCGACCTGTCCAGGGTGTATCCTGCCTTCCGCCCGAAGACTGCTGGGATAGGCTCCAGCATCCCCCCACGACCCTGACGGAGAAGCGGCTTAGAAAATGGATGGATGGATGGATGGATGGATGGATGGAAGGACACATGCAGGGTGATGTTACCATCATTAGCTTTACATATAAAAGCTCAAAAGACGTGTAGGTTCACTGGTGGTTTTGGATAGTAAATAAAACAACTATATTTGTGTTGTAGATATGGCAACTCCTGGTTCCTATCACCACCACTGTAAAGAAACCAGTGTCTACAATGAACCATTTCACACCAAGCCACTCTGAATGACTGTTTACATATCAGCAATGGAATGAAACAGAATTTTTGAAAGATTAGTGTAATTCTACTTTAAGTTAAAGTACACAAAAATGGGTTTGGTCGAGATTACCCTCAGTGTAGGGTGCACTGCTCGTAACATTATTAGGCACTAGGCAGTATTTCAACGCAAGACCATGTCAGGGAATGGTTCTTTATAGAAACGGTTCATGCTTAAATGGTTCTCTGCATGGTTAAATGGTTCCTCATATTGATGGATAACGTGTTGAAAATGGTTCTATACAGCACATAAAGGGGTTCTAAACAGAACCATCTTAACAATAGCGTACTTTGGACTGCATCCTGAGCTTAGCTACACGTCCACTGTTATTTTAGTCAAAAATCAAGTCGAGTGTCCAGGGATTTGACAGAGCTGAGGTGGCAAACCTACGCTTACACCGCAACTTAACAAGCTTCGCAAAAAGACGTTAATAAAACGACAGAAGACCTGCTTATCTTAAACCACTAACCGGCAAAACCGGAGTAAAACAACATACAGAATGTAGCAAGGTGGCTAACGCTACCTGCTAACTCTGCGCTCTCCTTCAGGGCAGCCATCGCCGAGTAACCAAGTCACGTGACGTTCTCAACCGAACACTGACCAATCACAACGTGCCTACACGCTCTTGTGGCTTTATGGGTCTTGTAGTTTTATAGTATTCTATTTGTCATTCATATACTCCATCTCCCATGAATCCTCCCTGTTTTTTACACGGGGCTGGGAAAATGTGCTGTATGTGGGATGCTGCGCGTCTGCGCTCCGAACAATACAGCGAAAGCCAATGGGACGACAATATGGACTGTATCATTCATAATTACCCCGGTATATAGCATGCATTTTATTTGCTAGACTGCGGGAAAAAATGTGGATACCGACCGAACACGAAAAATATGGCGTTGGTAAGACTCAGTTTTCATTGTTGCCTCTAAATAATGGACCAGGGAATTGAATTAGGTGGATTACTGCAGGTGTGATGATGATGATGATGATGATAAGATGGGGACTCTGTACACACTGAGGTCTGGGGTACAGCATGTGTAGTCCTTCATATTTGGCTGAATGTTCAGTGATCACCGATTAAGTATTAATGCACATTTGAAATGACGCTACTCCAGTAGTATTATTTTTCGTCTCGTGTGTGTCCAGCAATGTGTAACGGAACTGGTCTGTTGCACTGTCTGCTGTACTGGCACATGCTGCAATCCAGAGAAATCTTTGTTTTGAGCTCAATGTGGATTTTTTTCTTTTTCTTTTCCCTTTTTTTTGTCTGCATGTCTGCAAATGTAAAATTCCCATAAATGTTTCTTATTTGTATAATTGTATGTCCTTCGTATGTATGTGTGTACATATGTGTTCTGTATTTAAACAAACAAAAGTACAATTTTTATTTGTATGTGTTATGTAAGTTCATAGATATGCCATGCTGAAACATGCATAAGAAAAAAAATTATATATATATATATATATATATATTATATATATATATATATATATATATATATATATATATATATATATATATATATATATATGTATGTGTGTGTGTGTGTGTGTGTGTGTGTGGCAGTTTCAGGCAGCAGTACATTGTGCATTGACACGGTTAAGTACTGTATCATTTTCTAGTTTGGGGCCTTGTCTGTCTTTTAGAAATGTGATTTTGACGAGATGTTGGAGGTCTGAGCTTTTTCTCTTGTATAGTAAATCTGATGCAAAGTTTGGCTCAAATGTGCATATCACTAACTGAAAGATCATTAAAATATGAAATATCCTAAATGTGTTTGTAAAAGACAGACTGTAAGGCACATATACAGTTTTTGTTTTGTTTTCGATGTCCAGGGTGATTCTGTTGTGACAGTAGCTGACACTTTGAGGGATGAATCTTGTCAGATGGAAGCAGTAGGGCAGATGAGCAATCCATCAAAATCTGGTCGGCCATTTCCCGTGGGCAAACGAGTGGACGTGGGCATCTCGTTGGGTTTGAAGTCAGTTGAGAAGTCAGAGGACTCAGAATTCTGAGTTAGCACACAGTTCGAAGGCTTCCCAGAAGCTTTACTGAGCTGCAGATTTAGAGGAGCATGCCTTCGTTGACCTATTTCAGGTCAGGCAGCGTGAATCTTTGGAGATCCATCTGTTCAAAATGAATCAGTGTCCTGATTTTTTTTTTGTGTTCCTGATCACCAAAACAGATTCATATCACTTTTCATGAAGAACTACACTCTTGCTACAAAAGGTTCTTATGCTGATGCTGTAGAAGGAACAGTTTTGGCTCCCTACAGAACCATTGTTGAAAATGTATTTGTAAGTGTGAAGAGAAGTTTTAAAGATCTTCACACAACCTAAAGGTTCTATGTGTATTGAAGGTTTTTTCCTTGAATCATTAAACCTTAATAAAGATGGCTTTCTAAAGGACCTCTCACTGAACGGGTAGAACCATATAAGAACCATTTGCATGATTAAAGGATTCTTTGCATCATGAAAGCATTCTTCAGACTGATGGAGAATGTGCTGGTTCTATAAATGGTTCTATATAGCACATTTTTTAAAAGGGTTCTATATAGCACCAAAAATGGTTTCTTCAATTGTAACACACTTGACATCAAAACAACAGAAGAACCTTTTTTTGGTGCTATGTGGAGCCCTTTTAAAAAAAGGTGCTAAATAGAACCATCTGCAATACATTATCTATCAGTTTGAAGATCGATGGAAAGAACCCTTTAATCATGCAAATGGTTGTTTGAGAGTTCATGGTTGTGTATAGAACCATTTCCTTTACGAAAGAAACCTTAACCATCTTTAAGGTTGTAGGAGGGAAAAAAAAGACGATTTAATTATGTAGAACATTCTTTAAACTTTAACAAGGTTCCTCAAACTCATATGTCTTATAAAGGAAATCAGTTTTGTTTTGACTTTTTAAGGATGCAGTTCATAATGTGTGGATTAAATGAGAGGAATACAGAGATGTACAGTTAAGAAAGAGAGGAACACAAGCAAAAGCCAGAGAAACAGCCAGATACAGAAGTCCCTCCAAGGGAAAAGAAAGGAAGAGAATATGAGTGTGCAAGAGAGAATCACCGACAATAACTCAACTATAACAACAACAATAACTGCCTCTGTCTCTTTGTGTAAACTGCAGAGGGCTGTGTGTAGCAGAAGAGAAGATGCTTAAGATTGGTACTGGTGATAAGCAGAAGCAGTGGCGGTGGCTGGTTGTGCTAATTATAAATGCTACAGAGCCCATTAAAGGTGAATTCCACCAGCTTTGCTAAATTTCTCCATAATTCAGTCTTTGAGACATAAACAAATTCATTGTTTTTAATTGCAGAGAAATTTTCCAGTATTCTTTACAGCGATTGCATCGCTGGTTGGACCCAGGGATCACTGTATGTGTCCAAAGTGCAACTATGAACTCTGAACCTACCCGATTTTGTATTGTAATGTTGATAATGTAATGTAAAATAGTGGTAACAAAAAAAATTTTTATGGACTATTTTGCCTTGGAATGCAGAATACATGTACCTCTCCACCAAGAACATATCAAAAAATACATTTTAGGCCAAAACCTTATCGTAAAACAATTAAGCATTAAGCAGCTTATTCATACAAATTTTTGTACCAACTTTCTGCTGGGAGCTTTTAAAGGCATTAAAGAGTGGTTCCTATCATGACCTCTGTGAAAAATTTTACACGCCAAGGTTCTCCAGAATGGAACACATCACGTTAAACCGGTCTGAGTGACTTTGTTTACATCTTAACCATTTAAATTTGTGGAGTATTTTGAAAAAATGATGGAATTTCCCTTTAAAGTGGAATGCTTATGTATTACCACTGATCTCTGAAAGGTGCACACAGCTACAGAAACCTTTATCATTCATGAAATATGGATGGAGTCCAGCAGGGTTTGGCATACACACACAAACACACATACACACATTCACACACCCACTATCACACACTCATGCTCCCACACGCGTACACACACACGTTGGTTCACATACGCAGGCGTACATACTGTAATCTTGGCGTCTCCTGTCTCTTGGTTGCATATTCAGTTTGATGTGCCATCTGCTGTATACTGTAAAACCGTCATCAATTAATACACACTGCTGTAAACAGAGCAGATTGTATTATATCATGACGGACATTTGTTCTTTTCTGAAAACTGTTCTGAAGTTTTTTCACAGCTGGTCAGACCACATGTCCTAAAAGAGACGACAGCTTGGTAAAGCAGTTATGACTAGCTCAGATGAAGTCAACCGACACCTCAGTATGCTCATAACACAGACTGTCTAAATATAACATTTAGAGCTGCCACTATCAATTGTATTAGTAACTGAATAATCTAGTATTTTAAAAAAATGGAAAATATAATGTAACATGTTCAAATATGAACATGAATATAACTTTTTTTAAGTAAATAGTAAATACTACACACACAGTTAGCTGTTATAGATTCAGGAGAGGGGTTATTTGTTGTCACTATAGATGGAATATCAAACACTGCCTTGGATTTCAGAGTGGAAAAAAGGATCCATCTGATCCAGTCCTCTTCCAATCTATCTTTTAGTAGAATGAATTATGTTTGTGTGATATGAAACAGCAGGCTAACTGGGCTAAAAGACAACAGGCTAACTGGGCTAAAAGACAACAGGCTAAATGGGCTAAAAGACAGCAGGCCAAATGGGCTGAAAGCCGGCGGGCTAAACGGGCTGAAAGCCGGCGGGCTAAACGGGCTGAAAGCCGGCGGGCTAAACGGGCTGAAATCCGGCGGGCTAAACGGGTTGAAATCCGACGGGTTAAACGGGCTGAAAGCCGGCAGGCTAAACGGGCTGAATGCCGGCGGGCTAAACGGGCTGAAAGCCGGCGGGCTATACAGGCTGAAAAACAAGTTCAAAGACAGGGGCTAAAGGGGCTGAAAGATGGCAGGCTAAATGGGCTGAAAGCCAGCAGATTGTACAGGCTGAAAGACAGTGGGCTAAACGAGTTGAAAGCCATCAGATTAAACAGGCTGAAAGACAGTGGGCTAAACGAGTTGAAAGCCAGCAGATTAAAGAGGCTGAAAGCCAGCGGGCTAAACGAGTTGAAAGACAGCAGATTAAACAGGCTGAAAGACAGCGGGCTAAATGAGTTGAAAGCCAGTGGGCTAAACAAGTTGAAAGCCAGCGGGCTAAACGAGTTGAAAGCCAGCGGGCTAAACGAGTTGAAAGACAGCAGGCTGAATGGGCTGAAAGCCAGCAGATTAAACAGACTGAAAGCCAGCGGGCTAAAGGAGTTGAAAGCCAGCGGGCTAAAGGAGTTGAAAGCCAGCGGGCTAAACGAGTTGAAAGACAGCAGGCTGAATGGGCTGAAAGCCAGCAGATTAAACAGGCTGAAAGACAGCAGGCTGAACAAGTTGAAAGACAGCGGGCTAAAGGAGTTGAAAGACAGCGGGCTAAAGGAGTTGAAAGACAGCGGGCTAAAGGAGTTGAAAGACAGCGGGCTAAACGGGCTAAAAGACAGCAGCTAAACATGCTGAAAGCCAGCGGGCTAAACGGGCTAAAAGACGGCAGACTAAACGGGCTAAAAGACAGCAGCTAAACATGCTGAAAGCCAGCGGGCTAAACGGGCTAAAAGACGGCAGACTAAACGGGCTAAAAGACAGCAGCTAAACAGGCTGAAAGCCAGCGGGCTAAACGGGCTAAAAGACGGCAGACTAAACAAGCTGAGAGACAGCAGCTAAACATGCTGAAAGCCAGCGGGCTAAACGGGCTGAAAGACTGCAGCAAAATAGGCTAAAAGAAAGCAGATTAAACGAGTTGAAAGACGGCGGGCGAAACGGGCCGAAAGACACCGGGCTAAACAGGCTGAAAGACGGCGGGCTTAACGAGTTGAAAGACAGCAGCTAAATGGGCTGAAAGACGATGGGCTAAACGGGCTGAAAGACAGCAGTTAAACAGGCGGAAAGACGGCAGGCTAAAGGGGCCGAAAGATGGCGGGCTAAAGGGGCCGAAAGACGGCGGGCTAAAGGGGCCGAAAGACGGCGGGCTAAAGGGGCCGAAAGACGGCGGGCTAAAGGGGCCGAAAGACGGCGGGCTAAACGGGCTGAAAGACAGCAGCTAAACAGGCGGAAAGACGGCGGGCTAAAGGGGCCGAAAGACGGCGGTTCTAAAGGGGCCGAAAGACGGCGGGCTAAACGGGCTGAAAGACAGCAGCTAAACAGGCGGAAAGACGGCGGGCTAAAGGGGCCGAAAGACGGCGGGCTAAAGGGGCCGAAAGACGGCGGGCTAAAGGGGCCGAAAGAAGGCGGGCTAAAGGGGCCGAAAGACGGCGGGCTAAACGGGCCGAAAGACGGCGGGCTAAACCACTCAAGCATTAATATTCAGCGTTCTGCTTTGTGTTAAAGTATGCACTGGGTGATTCAGTATAAACATAACAAAAATAAATAAATAAAGAGTATGATAATTGAATGGCTTACATGCTTCAAATGTGGTCTTATCTGTGATGAGCAGTGTATATGTTTGAAAATTTAATGTGTGGCATTGTTAGCTTGATGCTAAGACAACATAGAAAAGCACAATAGAAATTAGCATTATTGTTGTGCTGATAATTTTCTGAGCAAAAACTACTCATGAGGTGGACATTGCTGTCGTACACACCACTGTATCGTGACGTTTTCATTAATTCATGACAAAAATGTTAAAAATCAAGGAAATTGAAAATATTCACTTCAGGCCTAAGAACTAATCTTGTGGTTTATTGCTTAATTTTTACAAGGATGCAGAGTCTTTCAAAGGCTCAAAATAGTTGTAATTATTGGAAAGACATTAAAAAGCAAGGCTCTAAAAAGAATATTAAGAATATAAAAAACTTATCCATTAAGATACGTACATGGGTGTACATGTGTTTACAGGTGCTGTTTCTTACTGTATGAGAGATGTGAGGAAATATGCTTTAATCATTGTGCAAATTGCCAACTAATCATTGTTGATTCATAAAGAAGGCAGATTTCTCTTTTTTTTCTTTAATACAATTCAGTATAATGACAGCTCTAAATGTAACACTGCACTTCAGGCATAACAGTTTCTGTCCATTTCTTCACAGCCTTCACACTCACAGAACAGCCTGTTGGAGACTTCTAACATTTCCCCTCCAGGGCACCAGACAAATAAGTTGAACTTAAAGCATCCACTTATTGTCCACTTCACTGGCCGTGTCCCTGGGGCCTGGGAAAAACTAGACTGATATGTGTGGATGGGAATGTATTGAGGCCGGACCGTAGTATCCTCCTCTCCTGCTGCATGGCCTTTGAAAACTGATTTATGACAAGAATGTGTGTGTGCAGCATGCTGATGAGCCATTGCTCTTTGTCACATGCTGACTCCGC
The DNA here is from genome assembly GCF_015220715.1 of Pygocentrus nattereri. Taxonomy (NCBI): domain Eukaryota; kingdom Metazoa; phylum Chordata; class Actinopteri; order Characiformes; family Serrasalmidae; genus Pygocentrus; species Pygocentrus nattereri. The sequence goes on from NC_051218.1 coordinate 10,007,859, forward strand.
TCGAGCTTTGCCCTGGTCAACAGGCGAGCGGACATGATGAGAGAGATAACCTAAAGCTGGGGGCACACACTCGCACACAGGCACAGTCAGAGCGCAGAATCAGGGAGCATTGGTGTGCATTACAGGCATAAATTTCTATGATCCAATGATTCAATTCAGTTGCACTTCTTTAGGAAGTGATTTGTTGGCCTGTAATGGTCACATCTTAGCTGGTAACTGATTGCCATATAAATAATTCGATTAACAGTTTATTTGCCCTTTTTTGGTCATTGTATGGTAATATAAAAGTGCAGGCCTAAAGTGTCCAGACTGGCTGAGGAGCTAGGTTGCTTACTAGTGAGCTGACAGCAGAAACAGCTCAAACAAACAAACATTACTCACTTCTGCCCTCTAATGGTATCACTAATCAGACATTAGGACTTTTGTTGTTTTTGTATAACCCATGATGTATTTCAGGAAAATCTCAATAAAATTCACATTCTGTTTATATAATTGTGTAAGCAAACGACTGTGTAAGTAAATTGTGGTTATGCAAATATATAATAATTGTAACTGGCCTAATGATTCATTGTAATTCAAGTTCTGATTAGATTATTTTTGTACAATCTTTAAATTATTTTTTAAAATACACTGAATACACATGACAGAAGGCATCTGTTAACACTGTAATGAAACATAGATTCTTTTTACATAAACATTTCTAACGCTGTAAAACCAATGCAGCTGAAATACCATCTTCAGACTCATCACAGACCACTGTTGCATTTTTACACTTCCATCATGCACCCATAAACACGCTACTGATGGTGATTCATTTTACAGGGCTGATTCTTTTGAACTGTTCATTTTAATGAATCAAATGTCTGATTCAGCTGATTCATTTTTGTGCCAGGAGAGGAGTTTCCTGTGGAATGAACTGACTCAATAGCATCCAGCTGACTCTCTGTGAACCCAGGGCTACTTCAGAGTAAATCTAAGCTAGTGTACTAGACAGGGAAACCAGAGGTTATGCTGCAAATATAAACCAAATCAGTTTCTAACAGCTCTCTTTATCTAATCTATATTCTATATTCTCTATAAGTGGACTACAGTTTGCCCTCAGCCAAGTAGGCTGACTGATCCCGGCCAATAATATTTATAGAAGAGGACATTACCTGAGTAATGCTTAGTAAGTCTGACTCAGCTCAGAGGGTCTTTCTAGCAGGGAGAATTTTATTTGAATTATTCAGCCAGACCATTGAATCGGTTCCACTGATTTACTGAAAAGAGCCGGTTCAAAAGACTGATTCGTACATGAGTCAGACACCTCTAAAACACACACACTCAAGAGCAATTACTGAAAGAATGGCAGAATGGAAGAACAGCAGCTACGCTTCCTTTTTATTACTCCACTGCTGAAATCCCACATAAGAGCATACTTTTCATTTCAGCTGGGTTAAAGCATTATGCATTGCTAGGATCTGTCCACTGGCAGAAAATGAGCTGCTGTCACATCTGAAGCTTTTCTAGCGGTTTGTGTCATGAGGAAGAGGTGTGAAAGTGCTTCCTACGGGATAGCGCTTTGTCTAGCAGCTATTCTCTTTGTTTCTTTGCCCGTTTTATGCCAGTGATGCTGTTGGTTCTTTCAGTCACAGCAGAATCAATAATGCCACCACACAACACGCCAGCCACAAATGAACTTCTGTACAGATTACGCTAGGATAGCATGTAGATTAACGACACTGATGGTGCAACTCTGCTGCTTTTACTCGGCAGGGGAGACATGGAATTAAAGAATCAGTCGTTTGATAACCGCTGATTTTTGTCTGTTTCTAACACTGTGACATAGTATTATTTCTAAAAATGGACAGAAGTAAAAGGCATTTACTTCAGTTCTAGACTCTGTTGGTATTACCTGAGATGAAACAGGGCCTACACACTACTGTAGTCACACTTAGTTTTGATGCTAGGTCTAAACATAGATGGGCATAATATCCTACCACAAACCTCAGCATCTCCGAACATTACTTAATTTCATATGAGCTACGTCTTAGCCATAATATATGTACGTCCCCTCGCTATTCTACAAAGCGCTCAATGAAACCATTTACTGCTCTACAGTTTATAGAAAACCTCCCAAAACTCAACCCCAGTCTCCACTCCATCAGACCCAATGGAGTTAGATTTACTAACCGATTATTTAGAAAATACCTTTCAATCTACTTTAGAAAATGTGGCACCACTTAAAATAAAAAGCGTAAGGCAGAAAAAGTTCGCCCCATGGTACAATGATAAAACCCGCACCTTAAAACAAACAGTTTAGAAACTAGAGCGGAAATGGCGATGAACCAAGCTGGAAGTGTTCCACTCTGCTTGGAAGGACAGCCTTATAGAGCATAGAAATGCTCTCACTAAAGCTCGCTCAGCATATCTGGCCTCGCTGATTGAGAATAATAAATATAATCCTAGAGTACTGTTTAGTGTGATTTCCAGAATTGCAAAAACCACAAATTCTGGCAACTCTCACCAGTGAAGTTTTTATGGACTTCTTTAATAATAAAATTGAAAATATTAGGCAACAAATTCAACCCACAGTATCTTGGCATACTGACTTGGTGTAAGTCCAAATTGTTTAAATTAGATTTTTTTTTAATGTTGATCTAGCACTTTAAGTCATCTGTACAATATACACATTTGTGACACAAAGCTGGCTCTGTAAAGCTGATTTTCCACTGCATGCTATGGCTCTTTTTGCTACAAGCTACTTTGTTGTCCGCTGCAGATATAGTACCCTCACAATGTAACTGGCCATCATAGTGACGCCAAATGAAACTACTGTGACATGAAGGTGACAGATTTTGTTCAGAAGAGGCTGAAAGCAGCAAGACAAAGACTGCTAAAAATAACAAGAGAGTTTAGGATATACGCCATCAGAGTTCACATGACGAGACGATTCACATTGTTCACGTTGTTGACGTGTTTAGCAATTGTCTCCAACCAATCAGGAGTTGCATTTTCACGTCACCTTTTGGTATCGGCTCAGTACACTTGGAACCTCAATGGAGTTGTCTGACAGTTCAGCTAATCTGAAGTCAGTCCTCCCCAAATTTCACCACTATGAGGTCTTTGCAACCCAGGAGACTAACCTGCTGGATCTTGTTTACACAAACATCCCCAGCGCCTACAGGACTGAGCCCTGCCCCACTATGGCTACTCAGACCACATCTCTGTGTTGCTCATTCCAGCACACAGACCACTCATTAGACGTACCAAACCAGACTAGAAGCAAGTGAGAACCTGGCATCCAGGAGCTATCTCTGCTATTCAAGGCTGTTTTGAGCATACTGACTGGGAGATCTGATTGGGAGTAGCAACCTCTGGTGACTCCATCAACCTGGAGGAGTACACAGAATCAGCTGGCTACATCAGCAAGTGCATTGATGATGTTACTGTCTCCAAGCTCGTCATAACTCACCCCAACCAGAAACCATGGATGACTGTAAAGGTGCGTATGCCGCTGAGAACCCGCGACAAGGCTTTCAAGTCAAGGGACAAAGCAAGCCTCAGGGTGGCAAGAGCCAAGTTTTCCTAGACCATCAAAGAGGCTAAGTGTGGCTACTCAAAGAAAATCCATGATCATTTTCAAGACACTACTGACACACGGCGCATCACCAACTACAAGACACCTCCACCTGCTTGTGACACTGATGCCTCCCTTCCAGACACGTTTAATAACTTCATAACCTCCTCCAAGTGAATAGGTGGCTGATGTTCTCATGGACATATTCAACATCTCTCTGAGCACTGCTTCAAGTCCACCATCATCATCCCTGAACGCCTCCCTCTGTAACTGGGTGCTGGGTTTCCTGACTGAGAGACCTCAGTTAGTCAGGATAGGTAATAACATCTCCAGCACCACTATACTGAGCACCAGCACCCCTTAGAGCTGTGTGCTTAGTCCACTACTGTTTACTCTGCTGACTCATGACTGTACTGCGATCATCAAGTTTGCTGATGACACGACTTTGGTGGGTCTGATCTGCAAGAACGACGAGTCAACATACAGAGAGGAGGTGCAGCAGCTAACGGACCAGGGTGGAACCAACAACCTGTCTCTGAATGTGGACAAAACTAAGGAGATGGTTGTTGACTTCCGAAGAGTGCGAGGTGACCACCCCCCACTTAACATCACTGGCTGTGCTGTGGAAATCGTCAGGACCACCAAGTTCCTCAGTGTCCACATCACTGAGCACCGCACCTGGTCCCTCAACACCAACTCCATAGCCAGGAGAGCCCAGCAGTGCCGCTACTTCCTGTGGAGACTGAAGAAGCCCCCCACCCCCCACCCCGAGCAGCTGCATCATCGCCTGGCTTGGGAAATGCACTGCCTCCGACCGCAAGACCCTACAGCATATAGTGAGGACAGCTGAGAAGATCATTGGGGTCTCTCTTCCCTCCATCTACAACACATGCTGAATCCAGAAAGTCACCAGCATTGTAGACGACCCCATCCATCCCTCACACAGACTTTTTTCCATCGCTGCCGTCTGGCGGAAGGTACCAGAGCATCCGTGCCATTATTGCCAGTATCTGCAACAGCTTTGTTCCTCAAGCGATCAGGTTTTTAAACTCATAATGACTGATCTGAAAGCCCCCCTCACATGCATACTCTACACTCATACACACACACACCTCTTTTGATGCTCTACTTGCACTATCTGGAACATTGCTGCTAACACTGTGTTTACACTGTTTGCTTATGTACTACCGCAGTAACCGCTGTGGTTATGCTTATTACCTGACTGCATGACTCACAGATCACAGCATGTTTAATATCTCTGCACCTTATTCTCACTACCTCATGTCCAGAAATGAGTGCTGTGTCAGTGCTGCACTGTCCTGTCTGTTTACTGTGTCTAATGTCTGTTTAATTTATCGTATTTATTGTTTCTAGTTTAATTTTTTGTTTACACACTATGTCTGCACATTTGCACTTTGTACTTTTTGTTCCTTGTTGCACCGTGTTGTTCCTGGAGGAATGTAATTTCACTCCACTGTGTACTTGTACATAGAGTGAATGACAATAAAAAGTCTCTTGACTTGATTTGACTTGGAGATGGTACCAAAAAAGTACAGAGTATTCTGATATCTTTTGTCGAATGGAAAACCCATTATGGCAAGTAGAATCAAATTCGAGACGGTACCATGCAGTGGAAAAGCGCCTTAATATAGCCTCCATTGTCAGAGTTATATGTTTTGACTTATTTTGCAAAGTGCAGTTCCATTTTTGAGCAGCCAGACAGCAATCATGACCCAAAGCCAGTTGTGCAGACGCTCTATTTCAGACTGTCCTCCTCAGAAGGACCCTTGTCTCTCAAGCTGTCTGTCTTCACATCCCAACTCAGCCTTCTTCAACTGAGTTTCCTCCTGGATTTTATACCCTTTTATACCATCTTGAGATGTAAGCAATGATGTGACAAGATGATACTGTATTCGTATTGTGGGCTTGTTTGGAAGTTATTGGTTTGGGAATACTTTCTCAGAATCTGGAGTCTGAATCTCCCTCTAATATATCTCTTGGGGTTCACTTACGGTCCATTCCACTTTTTGTTGGACGTATCGGTAATCAGTCATTTTCTGAGACAAGTTGATATAATGCATGCAATATTTTAGAACCTTTTTCTCTATTCTCTTTGCCCAAATAAGCACTTCTGCAATGCAGTCTTCTGTTCTTCATTCTCTGTACCACGCGTTCAACTTATTCCAGCCTTTCCAGCATCCACACTTCTAATAAAACGTCCCAGGCTGAGGCCTGACCTTGGCTAGGCCTGACCATGGGTGCTCCAGCCTGTTGTCCACATGGCTGGCAGCAAACTAGACTATTCAGGCCATTTTTTCCTGGCTGCTGTCAAAGCGTCATGTAAAGAATTAGCATCAACGTCTGAAATGTTTGAAAAGGGAGACCGCTCGCTAGCTGAACTGCTCGGCTTTCGCTTGTTAGCTTCTGTCAGCCATTCTAGTCTGATTTTCAGACTACAGCAAAAGTGTCACAGCTGACAGGTGAATAGACTCACTCTCAGTTTTGCTCAGAGAGTTCTTCTCTGTGGTGTTTAGTTCAATAAAGTTAAAAGGAGAAGGATTTTTTGAACTATCTTTGATAGCAATGCCCTGACATGGAATTCCGATTACTGACCGTTGCTGTTATTGTGGCCAATATGCCAATAATTGAAAAATGCTAACTTTTTTCCAATTTAAAACAAGTCAATCCATATTAAGTGCAGTGAGTATAAGACAAAAATGCTAGAAATGCTAGCTACTATTGCTAGCTGTATTGTTTATTTATTGGTATTACTCGGCAGGGGACATGTATAATAAAAAAATGGGATAAAAGAAGGATAAAAATAATTATGTATTGATTGTTGGTTTATTTCCAGTGCTAAACGTCAGCATGTGCAAGCAAAATGGGATGCTAAATTAATGGTTACAATTGAAAATAAAATGTCCAGATTTATCCGAATGATAAATTGGCCACCCTTAGGAGTGAGTTCATTCTGAGTTTTGCCAAAGTCATCATAGGACATCTGTCCACTCAGCGGCCATTTTGTCAACGGCCCTGGGCAGTTGTTTCCTGTCAAAAGAGACCAGACTCTTGCCTCTTTGAATAGGGAGAGACATAAGAGCTGAAACTGAAAGTCACATTAACATTTAAAATTCTACAGTCACTGGTAAAATCTGGTAAAAATCACCAACAGTTTGCAGCATTTTGCCCCAATAACACACAAAAAGCTGTTTCTTTAGCTTGTTCTGGCTACTGCGCAGAACTCCGTGTATTTCTCACATGCAGCTTTACCAGCAAGCCACTTGGCTCTTTTAACACATGTCATACTGAACATTACAAGCAGTAACCTGGTTCCTCCTCCTTTATAATGTCTCTAATCTGTAGAGAGCTTTGGTTCACATGTAGTTAAGTTTCTCTATGTAACAGTTCAATGAATTCAACATCAAGAGTGAGCATTTGGGTGCTAATGACATTTAGTCAATAAAAACTTGCTCCATGTCCGTGTTTAGCCAGAACGTAATTGGATATGCTTTGGGAAATGGTAACAGTCCTGTGTAGACAGTCTGTATGTGAGCCAAATGCATTAGAAAGGCTGTTTAATTAATGGAGTCGACAGGCCTCACGCTGCCTGCTCCACTTTTGTTCAAAGAGTATCAGGGGGATATTTTTTTTCTCTATCAGAATGTGCATCAAGTTGATAGAAATTCTGAATAACACACTTTTAACCCTTTAAATGGCCACTGTCAGGTCCAATGTTTTATTGCACACTGCTATAACCTAAGAATAGCTAAGCAAATTTGCATTGAAGTCCTTGTAGTTACTGAATAAGAAACCTTAGTATGTAATAGGCCTGGGGTTTTAAGAGGTTAAAGCATGTAGACAGACGTGGGGCTTTTCGGCCTGTCAGGAGTCATTTTTTTCCCAGGCATCTGTCACACAGTATTAGAGAGAATGGTGGCGAGGGCGGCAAACAAATCCCGAAAGACTAAGTTCAGTGTGTCCTCTTCTCTATCTGTCTATCTGTCTCTGCTTCTCTATTTCTCTCACTGTACACACTCTCAGCACACTCTCAGTCACACACACTCTCTGCCTCTGCTTCTTTCCTCTCGTCCTGTTGCCTGGTGACTCTGTCCAGACTGTCCTCCTCAGAGAATAACTCCAGACGAGCTCACCACCTCTCAGTGTGAAAGAACACGGCTCAGTGTTACTGAGAGACGCTGGAACACGAGCGCAGCCATAAAATTCATGAATCATAATTTATTGACTGAGTCTGGGTTTTTTTTATTGCAGTCTGAAACTTTGAAAAAGTTTATTCATAAATGAATTACCTGCCCTGGAATGCTATATTATCAGTACCGCCAGACCAGTGGCAGGTCTAGGCGCCTGTTACTCACTCCTATAACTTAAGAGTAGCCAGTGATGGATGAAATAAACAAATGCTACCCTTGAACGTACCCTTGCTAAAATATTACTCAAGAAAAAGTGAAAGTCTTCTATTTATATGTCTACTTGAACAAATGTACAAAAGTATTTGCCTTTAAATGCAAGTAAATAAAAGTATTCTAACTATTTTACAGTTCTGTCTTCCAGAATTTTGGTAATTTCTGAAAGATTGTTGAGATGCCAGTGCTTAGAAACAGTTACTAAGCTACAGTTGTATCAGTTTTTAGGTGACGAGTTTAGTTAAAGGCAATAATTGGTTTGTTGCAGTTTGAAAATGTATTATATATTTTCGAATAAGATCAAAAAGCAATTTTTCTTCCTCTTCAGAGTAACAAGAAACAACACATTCATGTTGAAAGTATTTGAAAGGACCGGCCGTTTTTGGTCCGTTCATGAAGAGGAACCAGAGAGTGGATCACCTGTCCTGTGAATGTAGTGGCATGAAAGTAAAAGTATCAAAGGGCCTGTTTACACTTTGCATTAGCACACGCCTTCAGTAATCAGATCATATTTGGATTTTACTTGACTGCATGAAAAACCAAAAAAAACTGTAATCAGATTACAATCTGCAGATCTCGATTATTTAACACAAGTCTAAATGGAATGCGTTTCCTTTATTTGTATCTGCACATCCATATACACTCTCAGAAATAAAGGTAGTAAACTGTCACTGAGACGGTGCCGTCTTGTCCCTGGGGTGGTACCCTCAAGGGTACATCTCAGTACGTTTGGTCAGTTAACATGATTGCACCATAATCAACTGAAATGATATTCTCTAAGTTGCATTGACTCCACACACCCCGTCTCGTCGACAGGCTTTTATTTTATTGCTATTTTATTTTAAAACATTTGTTTATGAATAATACATATGTTTATATGTACGTTTCACCTGGAAAAACTTATTTAAGGTTCACAACTGGACCTTAAAACCACTGTTGTACCTTTGATGGAACATTTACAGTCTTTGTACTTTGCTGAACGAAAAATGTGCCTGCACAGAACCTTCATTTCTAACAGTGTATATGAGCAGGTGACTATAAACATGAACAAACAATATAACAATAAAACAAAAGATGGAAGATATGTGAGGCTAAATAAATCATCCAAATGGAGCTCATACTGTAATGGGGGAAAAAGTAAACAGTATAGATAGAAAAGTGTGGTAAGGAATCATGTACCTTGTTTCTGTCCACCACTGAGAATAACTTTTGGTTTGTATTGCTTTCCATATAATTACTGAATAGGCCTTAGGATCTAATAAGCCTGGGAATTGAAAGAGGTAATGGCCCTTTGCAGTGCTGTAAGTTATCTAAGACTGCCAAGTCATCCTGAGAAAACTCCTTGAAGGACAAATTAAAAGACTGTAGAGTTTTAGCCAAAAGCCACATGAACACTTTCAGTTCATCAATACTGAGCAGCTCTAAAACACCAATCTATCCTACTTCATTTTCAAATGTTCCAAACTCCTGCATTTTTAGAAGCCACAATTATTGTAGATTTGTTTCAAAGATCACACACATCACACACATCAAACCCCGAAGAAGTCACAATTATCGCCAGCAAAAACAGAAGCAGGCAGTTCTATATTAGTGTTCACTCACAGGTCATTGAAGCAAGCTGAGAAACTCTGCTGAAAGTGTGATTTGAAACTTTTAGTCCAGGCCATATTTGTGTTTGTAGGTAGAAGGTATTTTATTATGATTTGAACTTGATCGAATGTTAGTTTTGTATGTACAGCCGTGTATCCTTTACATCTGTAACATGTTTTCGACTTAAAAAAAGAATCAGTCTTAGAAGTTCAGGTTTAGAAGTTGGTTGCGTTTTCAGCATGTAATCTCAAGCTCATTCAGGGATGTCTAAGTCTGGACTTGTTCTGAGAACAAAAGCAGCTTCTTTGTTTGATTTCTTCTTTTTTTTTCTCAGTAAGGGCTTCTTGACAGCTACACGTCCTTTCATACCCATAGCGTTGAGTTGTCTTCTCACATTGGACAGAAACACTTGTGGATTTTTTCAGATCTGAAGCAAGAGTGGAGCTTGATCTTCTCTCAAAGATCCAATTTCTGTGTATCTTTTAATCATTTTTGAAGCCCAGTTTTTTTAAATTCTTGAATTTTCATTTGTTTACCTTTTAATGTCATACTGCAAGATATTGTCTTCCATCTCATCTCCTCAGAAATATCCCCTAAAAATGAGAAACCTGTACTGTAATGACCATTTTGAAGCAATGCATCCAACCTGAAACTTTCTCACTCTGAGACAAGTCTGAAGTTGTTTGAACTTAAAATTTCAACTGGCTGCTTCTGCAAATCCATAAAAATGCTTTTGTAAAATACTTGTCTTGCTGTTTAAGCCTCTTTCTGTATTAGGATGCAGCCTTCTTAGCACATGAAAGGAGTCGCAACAGCAAACTTCAGGTTTCTTTTGTCATTCTTTGCTACCCATGCTTATGGCACGCGTTTATTTTGTGTGATTTATCAGGCACATTTTGAAATGTTCTGTTATTCCAGTAGACTTGTGGAATTCAAATCATGGGTCTAATATGGAAGAATGATATTCTGCTTAAGAAATGAATGTGCAAAAAATATGTCAGATATGTAAATATATAATTCATAAGGTTCTTATTAGTTTAGTGCTCTCAGGCTGGGCCTCGCCATGTTGCAGATGAGCTCATTTATCCTGCTGCGCTGCCTGCATTGCTTCTAAATGTCAGAATCCATCGAGGTTGCGTTTTCGTGGTGTTAACTGTGAAGCTGACCCAGTTTAGGGTGATATGTATGTGGGGTGCATCGCCCTCTCACCACCTCTTCCTCTCTTCTCGAGTGCTTTTTCACAGGCTTGCATGAATAGGTTGGATAGAAAGCTGCTTCACTTCATTTAATGGCAAACGCTTGATTGAAACAGAAAGAGTTTTGTGTCGGGTACAGAGCTTGACATGTTTGTACGAACCTGATGTGACTGCTCATGTGGAGTTTGGTCAGGTTCAGATGTCGTTTGTGTCTGTTTAGAGTCACATTTGAGTTTTCAGTCAGTTTCCCACTTTTCACCCTGCATTTCCCCCTGATTTAGATTTTATCCTTACTTTAATCTTCACAACTTTCACTATCTTAAATCATTTTTTGGTCTGCCACACTGGAGTCACCCACTCGCACCAGGGTCCACCAGGCCCACAATTATGAGAAAACAGAACATGAACAGTGAATCAACTCAGGAATACAGTTTAGTGCAGCCAAAAGAACGTTGAATTTCTTTTAACAACAAATATTATTGTTATGTTCAATGTGTAACATGTCATATGTGCAAAAACAGAGTTGTAGGATTAACTTTGTAAATGGTCAAGGCCCCCAGCAGGCCCATTTTTTCATTACACACTTTTATAACCTAAGAATTGCTCAGCCAGTTCGTACTGAAGTCCCTGTAATTATTGAATAATAAGCCATAGTATAAAATAAGTCTGGGATTTTAAGGGGTTCCAATTACTTTGTCAGCAGCACACAGCATGAGAATAGAACAGTGTGGGTAGTTCATCCAGACTAAAAATCACGTGGCATGCTGCTTAAAAGCATTATTTGATGAACAAATTAGTAAAGGCAGAATATAATTTTGGACCGCTGATTATTTTATTATATTCTTTATTATTTTCATTTAATTGGTCTGTGATCTAATGACAGCTGTTGTTTTTACTATACGATAACCACCGGTTTGGACAGAATTTTTTGTACTCGGGTCAGTTTTGGGCTCGAAATGTGACGATGTGGTTCGCGTCAAGTTCATTGGACAGAAAATACATTCAGGTATTCAACTTCTGATCAATGCCTGAATAAAGCTCTATTTGAGTCATGCAGCATTGCTTTGCATTAAAGGGCCTGTATTCTACACTTTCCTAGTATTTGAAGATTTCATTCCATACACATTTGTAACAGTCTTGGATATAGTGAGTTATTGAACAGAGAAAGCACTGACTTAAGTTGGAAAATATTTGTTATTTATTTTAAATAAAGGTGAAATTAATCATAATATAACACTGTTTTTTGTATATGTGTAAAGCCCACCCCCAACAACATATACCATGAAAAAAAAGACATTTTTTGAAAGTGGTCCATAATGTGATTTGCAAAACCGTTCATTTATTTGCTGTAATCCACTCCACACATGTATGTGCATCCCTAATGTACCAAAACCAGTCCTAATTTAGTTTCACGTGACCATTTTCCAACTTCTGTTTATATCTTAAATCCCTTAGACTGGCAGTTTTTGTTACTGCCTTTAAGACTGATAAATATGAAAACAACTGTTCTAATTGACTGTCTTAAATTATGACTCCTGCAAATAACAGTTCCGATGAATTGTACAGCAGTGACTGTTGGGTTGAACTCCTCAAGGACATGTCAGGCATTTCTTTCAGATTTCTGGATATTTTGTAAGGCTGCAATGATACATTAGCATCTTCACAGCCAGGAACATCACAATGTTTTATCATTTACCCACTATAATAACTCTTAATACTCTTAATAGCAACGTGCCTTATCAGTTCAGTATTAATGGGTGGAATTTAACCCAAGTGAAGTCTTGGTTTTGATTCTTCCTCAGCGTGTTCTCCGCGGGGCTGCTTGGTTCTGGTTGAGCTGCCGTGTGAGATGGAGGAATGAAAGTAAGAAGGGAAGCATTTGCATTAAATGCGGCTAAGCTGGCAGCCTGCACACTTTTGATGAGAGATGATAGCAGAGATGTCTTGTTCTCCGCACATGTGTCCTCGCACGTGGGAGTGTTGTGGGAAAGCGGCTGCCGTTTTACGTAATGCATAGGTAACAACCTACACACCAGCATGTTAGGCCTCGACTCCAGTCTTTGCCATCCTCAGCCCACTCAGAGTAAACAAGCTTCCACCAGCACGTTTTTCATTCCACTGCTGACGGATGGTCTCTGCTGGCATGCATCGAGAGGCTTAGTGTGTTCGTACAGCCTGCAGCTCCTGGCGCTTTCGTGCTGAGAGACAGACTTAATGTTAACATTAAATCAGTACAGAGTACAGAACAGTAGGGAGCAGAGCGGTGGGGAAATTGAACTGACGTACTTCCTTTCATTTTGCTTTCTTTTGATGATCAGGTAGATGTCAGAGTGCCTGCTTTTGCTCCCCTTCCACAGGGACTATGAGTGTAGTGTTCTGGTTTTCAGCGTGGTTTTTAGTGTTTGCTGTTTTTAGTGGAAACAGCGTTTTCAACAAATTAATCAAGCACTAGGGTCGTACGCCTCACTCACTGCAGTGGTACCCTCAAGGGCACATCCTCAGTAGCTTTAGTTAGGGAACATAACTGCAATATTCCCATGCAGTTATATATTTTTTTAAGTTACAACCCCAATTCCAATGAAGTTGGGACGTTGTGTAAAACATAAATAAAAACAGAACACAATGATTTGCAAATCCTTTCCAAACTATATTCAGTTGAATACACTACAAAGACAAGATATTTCATGTTCAAACGGATAAACTTTGGTGTTTTTTCCAAATATTCACTCATTTTGAATTTGATGCCTGCAACACGTTCCAAAGAAGTTGAGACAGGGGCAATAAAAGACTGGGAAAGTTGAGGAATGCTCAAAAAACACCTGTTTGGATAAACACCTGTTTATCCAAAACAGCCATTGAACCTACATGTGTCCTCCGAATTTTTATAAGCAATGTTTATGATTGTAAAATAGCCATAAATATGAAAAAATCAAGGGACTACTTTGCCTTACAACACCCTACATGTACCTCTCCACCATGGATTTTTGAAAATAAATTTTAGGCCAAAACCTTTTCTCAGAACTATAAAACATTGTCTCAGGAATTGTGCTGTGTAAATATTTTATATAAAAACTTTCTGTGAGGGGGCTTTTAGAGGCATTAAATGCTTCAGATGTCTATCACCACCACCATGAACATCTATGACGCTACTCCCTCAGGGTCGCGGGGGGGTGCTGGAGCCTATCCCAGCTGTCGAGTGACAAACGTTTTTGACTTAAATTATTATGTAGAAATTTGGATTTAATCAGTGGGATTAATCTTTAAAAGCAGCTAGACTGTTAGTGAGGATGTTAGATGTTGTTAGATGGATGTTAAGCTAATGTTGTGCATAATTTCCTGCATTCCTGTATTTCATTCTGGCTTCATGAAAAGCTGTTAAAGGCTATTTGAATCTCTATAGATCTTTATTGTTTGATTTTTGGAGGAACCAGAGGCTCTACACAGAATCTATTTTTAAAAATGGGCTTTGAAGAATCAGTCTCTCAAGAACAGTAAGAACCTTTTAAAAGAGTTCTTAGTGGGACCAAAACTGGTTCTTCTCTCTCTGAAGAACACAATGTGGTTCTACCTCATGCCTGTGTATTTAAGAGTGTAGGTGTTTCTAATAAAGAGCAGCAGAGTGTTCAGTACATGATGGTCTGGATTCTCTTTTGATGTTGAGCTTTGCTCAGACAGAGATGTGACCTTTTTTAATTGAGTGGATGAGTTTCTTTATTGCTTTCAGCAGTTATTATTATAACCTTGTTCTTTATTAGTTGGGAATGTTGTGGATGACTCTTGAGCTTCATCATGATGTAGAGTGGTGCGTCTCACAGAGTGGAGGGAAATTAAAGAGCCTAGCAACAGCAGCGATGCAACTGCTGCTTAGACGCCTCACATTCAGCTCTTTTTATGCCAAACGGTAAATATTACACACAGTTACCACACACACACACACACATACACATACACACACACACATACGTTCTCTCAGGCCCAACAGTGTGTACACACAGACACACAAAAGCAGAGAGGCAGTTATAGATTCAGCAGACGGCTCATTTTCACTGATTTCACAGACTTTCGGAGAAGTTAGATTATGCTGTTGTATAAATTTAGCATGGAAAACTTTTAGGAACTTATTCATTATTTACGTTATTCTGTTTGCAGAGTTTTCACATTAGTATTCTCAGCAAGCAGAACCCAGTGTTGCGTAACATATGAAATTCCAGCACTTTGGGTGCCTAATTAACGTCACGGTAACCTTTCTGAGAGCCCCTCATGTGTGAGGGTCCCGTCAGCGTTGTGA
Source organism: Pygocentrus nattereri (assembly GCF_015220715.1). Classification (NCBI taxonomy): domain Eukaryota; kingdom Metazoa; phylum Chordata; class Actinopteri; order Characiformes; family Serrasalmidae; genus Pygocentrus; species Pygocentrus nattereri. The sequence continues at coordinate 10,022,913 of NC_051218.1, forward strand.
AACACTGGCCTAATTCCAATACAGAGCCACAATATGCACTGCAGAATCCGATTTCTTCGAATAATTTAAAGTTAAGATTAAGTCCTGCTTGAGTAGAGTCAGTATCTGCCAGTACCTGCCACAACAGCTGGACTCACAACCCCTAGAGCAGGGGTCAGCAACCTAAACGTTAAGAAGAGCCATTTTGTCTTTTCAACAAAAATCAAACCACATTGGGAGCCACAACATTTTATGTCTGTTTTACCATTTCGGCTGTTTATATGCTTCAGTATGTGGCAATGCATCTCCATCAGGACACTTTTCTGCAAAAGTAGAACAGACTCTTGTAAAATGTCTCTCAATGTTCAACTTTTTATAAGGCTGAAGTCAGCTTGACATTCTTGTTAGCTTCTTGTTAAAAATTCTCCCGTTCCACCTTAAACAGTGCCAGAATGTAAATGCTGCAACATTTAAGGTAGAATGGGAAGATTTGAACAAGAAGCTGGTGAAGGAGAAGTGACTTCAGCCTCGCAACTTTTTAGTGTTTCTCACTGCAGATTAAACATATCAGGAAAGTACTTATAAATGCAAATAAGTCCACGTGTCTCCAAATTATTGATATTCCTCTTAATTCTTTCTCTTTACCTTTTAGATAGCTACTAGACAGACAAGAGTCTCTGCGTTGCTGTGGTTACCACTAGTCTTCAGGGTGAAAGGGTGAATTAGCAACTATAAGCTACATTATGACCAGTGTTTAAGAGCGTTTAGTGTTAAAACTCTTTTAAAACGATCAGCAGAGCTGTATTTTACTGCAAAGGAGGATTATTATTTACCTAAGAATCTAATTTCTGCTGTTGAGCTGCAACAGGGCAGTAAAAGAGCCGGATGTTGCTGACCCCTGATTTAGAACTTACAAGTGAGGAAAAGCCCATTCATTTGAGTGGAGATGCCTGTAGACCTTAAGCTCCGCTCCCTGCCACCCACTCCACTGATAAGATGCACCCAGATGTCTAGTTTTAATGAGTTTCCATGATATGTGGTAAGCGAGAGACCCTCAGAGAAGACTGGGGGTGTATCAGTATAGATATCACATATCAGTATAGATATCAGTATCAGATATAGTTTACATACTTTTGCAATTTCTTGATTCTGTAATGAAATCTTTTCACTCCCATTAAAGGGCTGCCAAAATGATTCTTTGGCATGATGCCTTAGCAGAAGATTCTTGTATGTCCTGATAGAAATGTTCAATGAATCGTTCTTTGAAGGGATACTCCAGCGTTTTTTAACTTAATCTCTATCTGCAGTATCTGTACAGCTGATTACTATGGATAGTCATGTAGACACGTTTCCTGAGAGGGGGCTCAATCTCTAACTGGCAGCTGGCAGCAGAAAGTACCAGTTAGTGGCAGCTGTCAGTCAGCCAGTGTCATTTGCTGAATTTGTCAAATAGTGTGCAAACTATTTTTATCCATGTGTGCATTTTGTGATAATCAGAGTTACTCTTTGTACATTTTTCCTAGCTTTGAACAGAATGCAGAAGCAGTTTCTTTAAAATTATTTGAAATGTGGTGGTAATGATAGCTAGTAAATGTTAAATGTCACCAGGTAAAGAATGCTAGTAGTACCCACTGCGTTGCACATGGCAACTTTTCTTAATAACTGTTGCTGGTGTCCGCTTCACATACACCAAGAATGCGACTGGCAGCTACACTTGGTTTGGCAGCTTCCACTGACTGACTACAGCTGCCACTGCTGACTGGCAGCCACCACTGACTGACTGACAGCTGCCACTGGCAGCTGGCAGTAGGAAGCAGTGTTAGAGGAGTGTATTTTTAAAAATATATGTATAGTTAGAGGAGTGTATTTTTAAAAAACTATCTAGGTAACCAGAGCAAAACACTAAAGCAACACTGCATCAAATCCTTTTTGTAAACTTTAAGAGTGGATCTGCCATGGATTTGCAGCTGTGAAGGCAGCGACAGTAGCTTTACAGGAACGGTTTCAGAGCTGTCTGCACCTGCTGGCTTGTGCAAGACGGACAGCAGGCTGTCCAGCATGTGAGCCAGGCAGCAGTGTGTGTCCACAGCATGATCAGCAGGAGTGAGAGAAAGTGTTTAGCACTGATACACACCCTAATGCGATTGTCCTTCCAAACTCAACAGTGCCTGTTTTAAGCAGAACTGTTGTTAGGCCGAAAGCATAGTGGAGTGTAGGCCTGGGAAATAGGGCTATGTATTCGAATATAAGCGATGATTTACAAGTACGCTGATGACGATGCTTGAAAGATAATTGCTGTGTTGCATAAGAGAATTGCTAGATAACTAAACAGAATTGATTTAATTGTCAACAGCTTATAAGATAATAGTAAATGATATGTTAATGTAGGGTTTTATTCCCTTTTACTGTTAAAATGATGGATTATCACAGTGGAGTAATGAGCTGGAGTGCATTCCCTGCTGTGTCTTTTGGCGGTTTTTCAGAGTGTCACATACAGCACATACAGCTGAATTTCAGAGTGACTCTACTACAAACGACAGAAAACACCTTGTTATTTTAATATGTAATGGACATGAACGTGGATTTGGATCTTGCTCATTTAGAGCATGTGTTGCAGTCTGGGCACTGTTAGCATGCAAGTTGACATGAACCCTCACCAGCAGGAGCTCACAAATGCATGTTTAAAGAGTAACAACTTTCAAAATGAGAGCTTTCAAAAAACGATTTGTTATTTAGTGTTCATAAATCTTAAAATTCATAAAAAAAAACATATAGCATATGCAGCCAGCCATGTGTCTACAACCGTGATCCTGGAGAGCTAAATTCTTGCAGAGTTTTTTCCAGCTTGTATCCAATAAGCTGCCCTGCCCCTTATGTAATTCTTATGCATCCGATCCAGCCAATCGCGGACTTGGGAAGAGTTTGATTACCTGGAGCAGGTGTGGCAAACTGTGGTTGAAATTAAGCTCTGCAGGACCAGAATGGGAGACCACTGGTGCATACTGTGCTAATTATTTTTAGATCTCTCTCAGGCGTAATGGAGTGTGCTTGTCTTCATACCTGGGATGGCCAGTGAGGTGTCAGTATGTTGAAATCTATTAAATAACAGTGGTTAAACAGTCTCTGATAAAAGACTGTACATGTCTGTCTGTCTGCCCTGGAATGGACTGGTGACCTGTCTAGGGTGTTTCCTGCCTTTCACCCAATGACCACTTGGATAGGCTCCAGCTCCCCCACGACACAGAAGGATAACTGGCTTAGGAAATGTGTGTGTGTGTGTGTGTGTGTGTGTGTGTGTGTGTGTGTGTGTGTGTGTGTGTGTGTGTGTGTGTGTGTGTGTGTGTGTGTGTACGCGTGTATGTGAGAGAGAGAGAGACAAAAGACTATCTGAAATGAATCTTGTGACCTATGATATTTATATAGCTACAACCACAATGTGGCAAACAGAGCAGAGCAGCAACACAGTGAGAAGTCAAGTACAGATCATGCTACATAAGACATTGGGCAAAATAAATAATGAATAAAAACAGCCTTTAGCCAGTCAGTATCACAATAGACCCAAGATAAACAATGTGTAATTGATTGTTGAGTTTAGCTCCTGCTAAGTTTTATTGCAGCTCTAATCAGATCTACCTGGTTTCCCCATCCCAGCACTCCTTAAACTTCAAGAACTCAATCAGAAAAATTGATCAGTGTAAGGCACAGTTATCAACAAAAACACTAGAGGCTTTTCCCATGAAATGCACTACAGAAAGAGCACGACACTACAGACGAGGCCTTCAACAATTTTTTTATTCTTCTTCTTCTTTCGGCTGCTCCATTAGGGGTCGCCACAGCGGATCATCTGCCTCCATCTTGCCCTATCCACTGCCTCCTCTACTTTTACACCAACCATCTCCATGTCCACCTTCACTACATCCATAAACCTTCTCTGAGGTCTACCTCTTCTCCTTCTACCCGGCAGCTCCATCTCCAACATACTTTGACCAATATATCCACTATTCCTCCTCAACACATGTCTAAACCATCTCAACCTGGCCTCTCTGGCTTTATCTCCAAACTGCTCCACCTTCACTGTCCCTCTGATCTGCTCATTCCTAATCTTGTCCAGCCTTGTCACTCCCAACGAAAATCTCAGCATCTTCATTTCTGCCACCTCCAGCTCAGCCTCCTGTCTTTTAGACAGAGCCACAGTCTCCAAACCATACATCATAGCAGGACACACTACTGTCTTGTAAACCTTCCCTTTCACTCTTGCTGCTATCCTTCTGTCACACATCAGCCCTGACACCCGTCTCCACCCACTCCATCCTGCCTGCACCCTCTTCTTCACCTCTTTTGTACACTGTCCATTGCCCTGGATGGTTGACCCAAGATATTTGAAGTCATCCACCTTTACGACCTCTACTCCTTGCATCTTCACCTTTCCACCTGCCTCCCTCTCATTCACACACATGTATTTCGTCTTGTCTCTTCTGACCTTCATTCCTCTCCTCTCCAGTGCAAACCTCCACCTCTCCAGATTCTCTTCCACCTGCTCTCTACTCTCACCACAAATGACAATGTCATCTGCAAACATCATGGTCCATGGAGCCTCCTGCCTGACCTCATCTGTCAACCTTTCCATTACCATGGCAAACAAGAAAGGGCTCAAAGCTGACCCCTGATGTAACCCTACCTTCACCTTGAAACCATTTCTCACTCCAACTGCACACCTCACCACTGTCTCACTATCCTCATACATGTCCTGCACCACCCTAACATACTTTTCAGCTACACCTGACTTCCTCATACAGTACCACAGTTCCTCTCTTGGCACCCTATCATATGGCTTCTCTAGATCCACAAAGACACAATGTAGCTCCTTCTGACCTTCTCTGCAACAAATTTTATATTTAAAATGTATAATATTCAATAAACGTGATAATTAAAATATTTGAAAGCAGTAGCACGCAGCCTGCCAGCTGCCAACACTGAACTCCTTGTGATTTGGCAAAGCTTTGCCAGACTCACGATTCCAGGCGACAATATGAGTTTTAAGTCCAGGTGCAGATACCTTTCCCACTGGCTCTCAGTTGTGTTTATTACCTAGAATACACAAGACCGTGCCAGCCAAGTAGCTCCATATTGGCTTGAGGGGTATTAAAAAATCTGAGGAGCCGTGAAACTGCCATCTCTGGAGTGATGAGCTCCATCCAGTACCTTTGGGATGAGCGAGAGTTGCATTCCAGAACTGATCATGCAACATCAGTGCCCGACCTCACTACTGCTTTTCTGGCTGCAATCAAATCCTAATAGCAATGTTCCAACATCTAGTGTAAAGCCTTCCCAGAAGAGCAGAGGTTGTTAGTACAGCAGCTATTATTTAACTGCTATTATAAGATCCTTGATTTTGGAAGGAGCACTGAATGAGCAGGTGTCTATGAACTGTAAATTGTTGGATATATATTGTATGCATATATTTTTCGGGGCATATACGTCATATATGTATATACTGTCACTGGCCACTTTATTTATTGCTAGTAAAAGGTTGGACCCCCTTTTGCCTTCAGAACTGCCTTAATTCTTCATGGCATACTTTCAACAAGATGTTGGAAACATTCCTCAGAGATTTTGGTTGGTTATTTGAGTTTCTGTTACCTTTCTATCATCTGGAATCAGTCTGCCCATTCTCCTCTGACCTCTCACATCAACAAGGCATTTTCATCCACACAACTGACCGCTCACTGGATATTTCCTCTTTTCTGAGCGTTCTCTGTAAACCCTAGAGATGGTTGTGCGTGAAAATCCCAGCAGATCAGCAGTTTCTGAAATACTCAGACCAGCCCGTCTGGCACCAACAACCACGCCACATTCAAAGGCCCTTAAATTACCTTTCTTCCCCGTTCTGATGCTCGGTCTGCACTTCAGCAAGTTGTCTTGACCACCTCTACATGCCTAAATGCATTGAGTTGCAGCCATGTGATTGGCTGATTAGCTATTTGTGTTACAAGCCACTGTACAGGTGTACCTAATAAAGTGGCTGGTGAGTGTATATGTGTGTGTGTGTGTGTGTGTGTGTATATAGATAGATAGATAGATAGATAGATAGATAGTGCCAATCTATCTTTATTTCTACCTTTTATTGAGAATAAAATTAGTTATAGCCTGAATCTACTAACCAACCGATAGACTTTAATATGACAAGCTGTTTTTTAAATTTTTTTTATTATGGCATTATTTTGAAATTTGGAAATATAGTTGTTCACTGCAGCCCTGAAATAAGGCTTTTGATGTTCAGTGTGGGCTGGTTTGCTGTAGATTTAGTGCCACAAATTTGTTCCTCTGCTTCTGTATGTATTAGAGAAAAATGCTGACAGGCAGCAAGCATTGCAAAGCAGATTCGCCGGCCTTTTTTTCCTCCAAAAGCTGACATTGCTATTTAAAAGTCCTCCTGCTGGTAGGAGGTGTCAGAAGTCTTATGCCTTTCTGCAGCATTTTTGCGGCTGTTCCATATTAATGTGTGCTGTCATAGCGGCTCTTAACGCCTCACCTGATATGCAGATGAGGTTTTGGGAGAGAATGCATTGCTCTGTGATAGACCCGTGATTAAGTATGGAAATGCGGGAGTTTTCTGAACATGTGGTTTGGTATTGTTGCTGGCCGTGGTCCTGTACTGTACTGTGAGAAGCTCTTGTGTGAGTTATGTAACCTAAATGTGACTAATGCCTTATTTAGGAATGCAGAGCAACACTCAGATCTACACAAGAACTGAAGATAAAGACTCAACACTAGAAGTGCTGGCTTATGTAATTTATGCAGCCTTCCTTAGTAAAGTTTTTTTTTCCCCATGCTATGTGATGCGACCTTGGGTTTGTGAAAGGCGCTATGTAAATGCAACTTATTATTATTATTATTATTATTATTATTATTATTAAGTGTGGGTAATGTAACAGTATATTAAAACTATAAAACTATGATAAATGACATCACAGTATGTTGTTTCTGAGTATATCATTGGTATCATCAGTGCTTCTAGAATACTAAACAGCTACATGTATAATGAAAATGACATTTAGTATGAGAATGCTATCTGCACTAGCAGGCAATTGCTCTGAAAGATATATCTGCATCAGACGGATGTTTAGATTTGGTCAATATTTCTAACTGATAACAGAGCAGAATGTTTGAGCCACACAGGTTTACTTCTCAAATATCTGTGTTTTATTCATTTTACTATATTTGTAAACCCGTTTATAAAAAATAAAAAAAAATCTCACTTTAATGCTAAGCCAAGTAGATCTAGTCCCAATTTCTACATTTCGTAGATGTTTATTTATCAGCATCAGCAGATATGTGCATAAAAATATCGGATATCGTCATTGGCTCACAATTCCCATATCAGCGCATACCTAATATATACATTATGAGGAGCAACCAGTGTGTAGCAAGTACATAGTAGCTGATACCTGATTGGATATCTTAAGTTATGCCATTTTGTTGTTTATTTTATTTCATTTTAACTGCTGTTCATTTGTGCATTTTGTTTTATGTTATACTTTATTGGTCCTACAAGGGAGATTTGTCAGCTACCAGAGGGTGCGACCCAGTAAGTCCTGACATGAAACTCACAACCTTCCAGTTGCTGGCTCACCTGTCCTACCACTAGGCTTCTGGCCATTGTGGTTATTTTGTCTACTCCAATTAAAGTTCACTAAGTATGATACATATTATGCATTGTGAAAATGCCTTTAAGCATTGTGATGTTATATTTTTATTTCGATCACTCTTAAACCTTAATGCCTTAATATGATTAAGGTAGTTCAGACTGTGGTTTGGCCTACTGTGTAGCGCAGTCGCTGCTGCAGGATCTACAAAAGTTATGTGATTATTAATAAACCTCTTTTTGCCATTGCAGTGCTGGCAAACTTTCGTGGAACGGTTCAGCATGGACTGCCCCTGGAGATCGGAGAGACGGTGCAGATTTTGGAGAAGTGTGAAGGTAATTAGAGGGAAATGTGTGGAACCCCACAGAGGAATTACTGAAACTCCACAGCTGTGCTGTTACTAGCACTGAGTTTAGGAACAAATCCTGCTCCATATTGTGCACCTGTATTAAAGACAATTACAAATCAGTGTGTCACAGAAATGTAGTCACTTTTTTGTGTGGCACATTGCAGTTTAAAGCCTTGTTTTCAAATTACAGTTACTGATTTAAAGGGGAGTTCCAGCGATTTTTTTACATTTTCTCCATAAGAAAGTATTCAAATAATATGTAAACAAAGTCAGTTAACGTGGTTTGGTATGAAGTCTGTTATATGAAAAACTGACCTGCTCAGAATTGTTCACAGTGGAGGTGATAGGAACCAATTGTCTGAAATGTTTAACCCCTTGAAAAGCTCAATGTTTTATTGCAAGCTTCTATAACCAAAGAAAATCTCAGTTACCTTTGCATTGAAGGCTCTGCTGTTACTGAATAAGCCTTATTATGTAATATGCCTGGGATTTTAGGAGGTTAATGAGTCTGAGTATCTTCCTCACAGACGGTTGTTACATGAAATGGTTACAGATATAGTGTCTGATGCCAGAGACATTGCTTTACAGTGTTTGAGAGAAAGTTTTGACCTAAAATGTAGTTTTTGAAAGCCATTAATAGAGGAGAAGTACATGAAGGGTACTGTAAGGCACAGCAGTTCCCCAAAAAATTATCTTTGGACTAACTAATACTGAAAAACACATTTACCACTATTTTATCATCATCAATATGACATAGAAAAACAACAACAAAATAAACAGTAATAATCTTTGGTATATCATTGTGTCACATTGTTATTGTCTGGAGATTTTATAAAATTTTATTTCATACCACCCACCCCTAACCTTTATAAATTACTGTTTCAACCTCTGTTATGTTGCTGACATTTGCAGCAGTCTTTTGCTGGGACTATAAAAGCTTAAAGCCCCAGTTCTGTATAGCAAAGGCTCCAAGGTTACCTTTATAATGAATTCAACTCAGATACAGCTACCTGAATAGGTTTGTTTTTTATATTTACTGCTAGACTGCTGCACCACAGATACTAGTTGAACGGATTGATGCAGATCTTTTTTCAGTATTGAACTGAAAATGTTGTGAGTCCTATGATACGCCACAGGCGTCCTTACAATAAAGAGGAGTTTTAACTTTAACATCTTTTTAAATGTGAATTAATATTCTGTATCATGCAAAACGTTTTTTAGTGCCCCACAAAAAAAGCAGTGTGTTACATTACTGTGCATTATCCTGTGCAGTAAAAGATCCAGTAACTGATTAAGGATTTTCTGCCCTGCACATCAGCTGTAATGATTTCTGTCTGTCCAAACTGAGCTGTGGATTTTTTCTGAAATGTCATCGTTTGTCCTTTCAGGATGGTACAGAGGATTCGTACTGAAGAATCCAAATGTCAAGGCAAGTTATATCTGTTCAGAGAAATCTGCAGAACCACTGATTGATTTATTGACTTGTTTTTGTTTCATTTCTCACCTTGTATTGGTGATGCGTGCAAAGAATTAATTACACAAACAAATAGCAATGATGAAAGTAGTAAAAGAGAGCTTCAAATCTGGGCCACTGGAAAATAACAGCCTGTCTTTTTTCTAGTCTGAGTAGATTTAAAAGTTCTGTTTATTGGGAATTCTATGGAGCCCCGCTGGTGAGATTCCGTCTAAAAAAATAAATAAATAAACTAATGAGTGGCCACAGCTTAGTAAGGCATGGGAACAAGATCATTAAGTCATTGCCATGGCTTAGTAAGGCATGATCTCATTCCCACACCTTACTAAGAGGTGGCCACGACTTGATTATCTTATTCCCACGCCTAAGTCATGGCCACACATTTGAATTTGAGTTAATAAGGCGTGACCATGCATTATTTTTAGTTATATGGGATATCACCTGCAGGGCTCTGTAGAAGTCAGTGATAAAGTTTGGAATCACTGTTGGAAGCTGGATATTCCCTAATCAAGTCTCAAGATAGTTAACTTATCCAGGAAGTACAGTGAATCTGTAATTATAATATTATAATTTCTCTTGCTGTTATCAATAAAATGTAAAATATTGATTAAAACAAGGACCACACCCTGGAAAACCAAATTTCCCTCACTTTTTTAAATAAAGGAGTTTATTGTAATTTGTAAACATTAAAGTTTCAAACCACACTGTTCGGCCACCCATTCACATTGACGTTATAAGGAGAATGTCAGCTGTGACTGCTTTTTGAATGAGACACAATATAGAGCAGCCAATCAGAACAGGGCTCATTTACATATATATCAGTCTAAAAGGCACAGCAACAAGATCAGCCTGTTTAATTATAAGGGGTAAAGAGAGGTTGGAAATTGGTCATGTTTAAATGAATTATGACTGTATTGGTACATAAAACTACATAAACATTATAAGTTTAAAATACAAGAAAAATGTAGAATATGGACCTTTTATAGAGCATTCTTTTGTCTGACTGATATTATTTAAGGAACTCTTGTTGCATAATAAATAAGTTATTAGTATTAGTATGAAGTGATTTCGAACTCTTGAACTGTACTCTATAAAATGTTTAATAGCTGATGGTTGTTCTGTGGTGTCTTTTCCAGGGAATATTCCCGTGCAGCTACATCCATTTGAAACATGCACACATTAAGAACAAAGGGTAAGATCCTCTTCTCTCTCCTGAGTGCTGAGCACAGCATGTCCCAGTCACTGCTGGGTGTCCAGCTCCTGATTCTTCAGCTCAAATGGTTCCGTTTCACCTCCATCATGAGTAAATTGGATGCAGTTATAGAGCATCTGCAAGCAAACATTAAAGTGATAGGATAGTTCGGCATTCCCTGCTTACTTTAGCCCCTTACGTGGCCAGGGCATACCGGCAACCCCAAAGTTTTAATACACACTTCTATAACCTAAGAATAGCTCAGCCGGTTTGCATTGAAGTCCTTGTAGTTACTAAATAATAAGCCTTAGTATGTAATAAGCCTGGAATTTTAAGGGGGGTTACATGTTATCAGTCAGCCATGTCATTAAGGTAGATTAAGATTGTGACCCTTATTAGTCCCACAATGGGGAAATTTCACCTCCGCAGTCTAACCCATTCGTGCAAAGAAACACCACATACACACTAGTGATAGTCGCACGTTAGGGGGCAGTGAGCACACTTGCCCGGAGCAGTGGGCAGCCCTATCCGCAGCACGCGGGGAGCTGTTGGGGGTTAGGAGTCTTGCTCAAGGTCACTTCAGTCATAGACTGTCGGCTCAGAGGATCGAACCGGCAACCTTCCAGTCACAAGACTGGTAACCTCCAGCCCACAACTGCCCCATGTTTACTGTCAGAAGTTTGTTTCTTTAGTTTTAGAGCTACGGGGCTTTATAGCTAACAATAAATGGAAGCTTATGTACTGCTTAGCACCATAGAAACTACCCACCTAAATCATCGCACAGTTACCTTAAACTTTAAGTAACCTCAAAAAGACTTGGTTGTGGTTTCTGTATGATGCTGTAGGACAGGCTGTTATATAAATATTGAAATACAGAGGTTATGGTGGTGTAATAGTTTGATGAGGCTCATTTTCATCCTGCTAGGTGGATCTGATAATGAAGTATGTAAACAGCTGTAGTGTTGAATCTGAGTGATAAACCTGTCATATCTTGGTACATATCTTGGTATCTGACCTCTGCCTGACTGTTCTGAGTTTCTGTGACTAAGGAGGTGGTCATGACTTGGTATAAACATGGTTGCGTAACGTGTGTGTATTTGACCCACAGGCAGTTTGAGACAGTCATCCCCATGGAGGAGTCGGTCATTACAGAGATGACGGTGACTCTGCGAGACTGGGGCACCATGTGGAAGCAGCTCTATGTGGTAAACATGGCCATGCTGTTGTGACACTGGGAGACACAGTGTTATGCTGTATGCTAAGTGACTGGCAGAGTCTAAATATCTCATCACTGTCAGCAGAAAACCGTCTCTAAAAAAGCTTATTGTTCTTAACATAACTGAAAAAAATAGAAACGATGTAATTTTGGATCATTTTTATCTGTTTCTCATGAAAACCCTAAAACTTAAAGGGCAGCTGGTGTTTTTAAATGCCATTAAACAAAAAATAGAGAAAATTGGAGCAACAATGTTTTTCTTTTGACAGTTATGTTTTTTTTGTAACAAATCTTTATGAATTAAAGATTGTTGCGTGTGTTAGGACCATTTAAATAGCAAATATGATGTCTAATATGAAAGGGCCTGTATCCCTTTTTTCTTCTATTTTATTCTTTTTCCATTTTCTCTTTTTCACATATAACATTTGTGTGGTTTTATGTAGCTAAAATAGTCATGATTCATTTTTCAAAAGTCTGAGGCTGCTGGTGAAAATGCTTCTATTTTGCATTCCTTTCTAATTGAATAGAGAGATTTTTACTAATTACATTAACAGCAAAACAATTGAGTGAAAAGTGTAATCTTTGACATGTGAACCTGAATTTCAGGCTTTCTTAGTATTTGGTGGGCCCTCATGTAGCTTTAATGACAGCATGAGCTCAAGCTGGCATGACCTCCACATGTTTGTGCAAAAGCCTCTGATGAATAGGTCAAATTTATCTGAGAGTCATCTGTACACAAGCTCCAGTAGAAGAGATAACACTAAAAGAAATGTGACCTTTGCATGGCCAGTCCCAAATTTGCATAATTTTGAATAGTGACCTCGAAATAGTGGAGAATCTTGAATGTTTCTTCTTTTTTCATTCATAACCTCTCTTTGTTTTCAATTTTTCAAAAAATTCTAAAATGTTTTGATGTTTATCTGCAAGTTTATGCAAAAAAAATCCCAGATTTTCAAAGTGTTCTCAGAGTTTTGGATCCTGCTGTTTGTAAAGGTGTTGCTTTATGTGACATCGCAACAATCATGAATTCAAATCAGGCTGTTTTTACAACTTAGCTTCTGTATATGGACTGTACGGACAAAGGAGTGAACTGTACACACTTAAAAGTGATGGTTCTTCCAGGGCTCTTTAGTAAAGAAAATGGTTCTATATGGAACCATGAACACTCAAAAAACCCTTTGCATTATTAAAGGGTTCCTTAAGTTGCACAGTTGTTCTCCAGACTGACAGAGAATGTGCTATAAATGGTTCTATATAGAACTTTTTTGAAAAGGGTTCTATATAGCACCAATAAAAGGGTTCTTCTATTGTTATGGTGTCAAACCTTTTACAATAGAAGAACCCTTAAAGAACCATCATTTTTAAGTGTGCGTGTTTTGAAATGCTGTTTACATACTATGTCTTTTTTTTTTTATTCACAGTGGTGAGTAAATTTTGGTTTTCTGTGATATGAGCCCTTTCAATAATACAGCCTGTGAATTACTGTGATATATAAAGCTTAATTAACACTAAACCATTAAGCTAATGAGTAATAGAGTAAATATCCCTCACTGAGTGATTTGTTTAATTCACTGAATAATAAATATACCATATTATATCTACATGTGTAACACCTTCAGTGGTGAGTCTTCGTATTGGTGTAGAACCTGTGTCTGGTAAAGCTCCTCATAGTGTGCTCCTCTGTCGTTAGCTATGCAGCAGGAGAGATCCTGATGTATAACTGTCATACAGCTTTAGTTTGCACTCTCCTCTGCAGAAGAATGAGGGGGAACTGTTCCACAGGCTCTGGCACGTGATGACTGAGATCCTGGAGCTCAGACGGCAGGTTCTCGTGGGTCACTTGACCAATGACCGCATGACTGACATCAAACAGCACATCATAGCACGGCTGGACTGGGGCAATGAGTGAGTCCTGAATATAATTCTTGAATGTTTTTCATTTAATCTAACTTTACATAATTTTTACTTCGTTTTCTGTTGATGTTTGTTAATTGAGGAAATTCAAATATGTCCTACAAGGCTGTTCTAGCTATTGTCAGCTAATGTTAATCTGAGGGCGTGTGTAAACACATCACTGGACTCAAGGATCACTGGAATCAAGATGCTAAGCTTGGCCTTTTGTGCAGTCAACCTGGCAACAGGGTACCTCTTAAGTGGTTTTTAAGGGAGAAACATTTCTAGCATCAATTAATTGCAGTGCCCAAGACACATACATTACATTTTAGTGGCTGTTCACAACTAGTTGTCAGTGTTAATCCATTACTTCTCTTTTTTAGATCAACATTCTCAAGGCCGGTGCTAGCCATTTGGGTGCCCTAAGCACAAATGCTTTGTGGTGCCCCCCTGGAAATGAACTCTAATTCAGTATTTGTCAGTGCATTTCTCTTTATTTCCAAAATAACTTCTAAATATTAATGTTTTGAAAACAGTTCCAAATAAGTAAGAGGAGAAATTAAAATTGATAAAACTAAACTAATTTTGCATCAATTGCATCAGTGGTTGGATAGTGTAGTGGTTAACACCTTTGCCTTCTACGCTGTAGACTGGGGTTCAATCCCCAACCAGGGCAAGCACCCTACACTATACCAATAAGGGTCCTTGGGCAAGACTCCTAACACCACCTTGGCCTACCTGTGTAAAATGATCAAATTGTAAGTCGCTCTGGATAAGAGCGTCAGCCAAATGCCGTAAATGTATGCATCAGCAATGGCACCAAATAAATAAATAAAATAATTTTAAATGATAAAAAAGTACCTCCACTAATATTAAGAAAAAAGCTGTGCAATGACACATAAATAACAGAAGAATTGCACTTTGTAATGTAACACAGGGCAAGGAGGCGGACGCTCGTGCCTAGATAAGCGACTTTTATCATGGGCAAATCCAGGGTCATGGTCAAAACAGTCCAGGGTCATAGAGCCAACACGGATAGAACGATATACAGACATGATGACAAACAATAAATGGTTCAAACGGTTCAAACAGATAGCACGATCAAACAAAGCAAACACATCAAACAACAAAGACCAAGTACAAACACAGGGCTTAAATACAACAGGGATAACGAGGGACAGGTGGAAAACAGGTGGAGACAATCAGGGGTGGAGTCATGAAACGATGGGGCTGGCACAAAACAAACACACATGGGTAAACCAAAACAACACGATCACATGGACTGGACTGGGAGGGGCCAATCGTGACATGTAAACACAGTGCAAAGTATTCAAGTATTAGGTCTAGCCTAGTATTTAAGTAAAAAGGTGCAGATTTCTTCAGTAAATAACCATACATAAGTACAAATAACTGCACAATATCATTTACTCAACTTTACCATCTCTACAAAGAGAGCATGCTATTCTATAGAACTATGTAAGACACAAGCATCAGTTGTTAGAGGACCTACAGAGGCACACGTCTGCATTTCCTGGCTGCAAAATCATCAATCAGGTCATTATATGACAGTTTCTGAGCCACGTCACCATTGGTGCTGATACTCTGTGAAAGTATCACCTGTAGCGTTGCTTTTTTCACTACACAGCTACATACTCATGGGTTCATGGTACATAACAAACACCGAATAAATGTCCTAAAATACAGCATGTTAAGTAAACTTGGCTAATACTTGGTTAATGACTTCTGATGACTAAAAGAAATAGCAAGCCCTAAGTTAAGCTTTAAAATGAGTAATTGTTATTTAAAACATTGTCCTACCTGCCTCCAATGCACGAGCGTCTCGCCTTCTCTTCTTTTTTATTTTTTCGGGCCCCCCACTCTTGATGCCTTTTCAAGGCCCATGTCCAAACACAGGTGTCTGCCAAACTTGAGATTGAGGCATAATCGAACAGACCACTGGGAGGTGGGGGAGGGGGCACCATGGGGAGACTGGAGAGAGGGCCGCACAGGAGATTCATCTTTTTCTCGCGCAAATGTGTTACTTTTGTATTGCTTATATCTGTTAACATGCTTTACATATTTTTATTTTAAACATGTCGTATTGTGATTACTACTATTATGATTTTTTACGAGCCTGATTTTTTTGGTGCCCCACGCACAGTGTGTGATCCGCGTGGGCGGAGCGCCGACACTGAACATTCCCAATGCAGGGATATAAAGACCATATTGTTGGATTAAACCTCCAAAACAGTAACTTTACAGGAAAAGAAAAAAAAACATCTTTAATTAGAGGTTAATGTAAAAAGATTTTTTCCAAGTAATTTTGAACCATTTCTCTTGATATGTTGGTCCATTCATCATGACCAAAATGCAAAAGGTAACTGGATTTTTCAAATAATGCAAAAAAGTAAAAATCACCCAAAATGGAGATACAAAGTTTTTGCACAGCATCAACAATATCGACAAAGCTCTTAAGTATTGTTACGTGTGTTGAAGGTAAATTCTGCTATTTTTGCTAAGTTTCAGAATAGTTAAATGTTTGAGATGTAAACAGAGTCATTCAGAGTGGTTTGATGTGAAATGCTCTGTTCTAGAGAAACTCAGAGTTGTTCACAGTGGTGGTAATTGGAACCAGACGTGTGAAGTGTTCAATGCCACTAAAAGCTCCCTTATAGAAAATAATCGCATAAAATGTTTATAGATGCACTGCCCAAAACCTGAGATGTTGGTTTACAATGGTTCTGAGAAGATTTATGGCCTAATGGTAAAATATTTTAGTGACAGAGTTGCATGCAGTGCATTGTAAAGCAAAATGCACTCTAAAGGAAATGTATTTCTGACTTAGCACTATTTCACCATGATCAGCCTTGCATATGAAAACTCGGAAGACCTGTGTATGCTCACTGTTCGTGTTGGACAGTTAATTAAATGGCTGTATTTGTGTTATGGACATTGTGAACCCTGGTTCCTATCACCGCCACTGTAAAGAGAAATATTGTGAAATCTGTGGAATTCACCTTAAAGTGAGTATAGAGGTAAAAGTATATAAGTTTATTACATGGAATATTTCTTTGTTTTATGATAAAATCTTTAGCTATGAGTCAAAGTATTGACTGAAATGAATTAATAATGACCTCTGCAGTGAAATGCTGTGCTGCTGCATTTGATTGATTTTAGTCTGTTTTGCTGTTTCTGTGATAAATATTTGCTTTGTGTAAATTGATGCAGTCTAGTGTGCTAAATATGTGTGTTTTTTAACAGGCAGCTGGGTTTGGACCTGGTCCCCAGGAGGGATTTCAGCATGGTGGACCCAGACGAAATCAGTGTCACTGAGCTCTATCGGCTGGTTGGTTTTACACACGCACACATACATGCACACACACACACACACACACACACACACACACACACACACACACACACACAAAACTATTTACTCATGAGTCACCCTTCTACTGCTGCGCTGTGTTACCACGGCAACTGCAGCCCAACCTGACGCCAGGGCTCTCTTTCATATCCTTCTTACTCCATTCCCTGTTTTAACTCGCACACACACATACGCGCACACACACACACACACACAGTTTGAGTCGTCTCTGCGTGGGGAAATGATAGTGATTAAGGATAACAGAGGGATGGTAAATTGTGCATTAACTGGCTGTTTGCAAACTCCACACGGCATTCCACTCATTCAAAATCCTGCTCTAGTAATCCTGTATAGAAACCATTGCGCAGCCCAGCACAACCAGCTTTAAGTCACAAAACAGTGCACATACTGTATATGTAATGGGTCCCTAAGCAAAGAGAGCCACAGGCAAACAGGCAGAGATGGGTCCAGACAGACAGATGGCGAACAGTACACATTATCTTTCAAATCTTCTTCAAGGCTTTAACCAGTTCTTATTTAAAGTCAATGGCAATGCATTCAGAGATTTTGGCAAGGTCCTAGTTAGAGGCTACATGTCCTACATTTTTCTTGTGGTTGATTTTTCTGTGCAGTTTTTTTGAACACTCCCTGTCAAATTACATGATTTGTGAAAATAATAAACCCAGTAATCTCCAATATGGCATTTTCTGTCCATTTTAGTACACAGTTTCACATTTATATTATAAATATTTTGTGTTGAATTTTTCCCAACATTTTGAAATTAGCAACTCAATAATTGTGCATTAAATATGCATAAGTGTGTTCTCTATAGAAGATGTGTTATTATCATTTAGATCATCAACAAAACATGCAGTCTGACTGGGGGTGCACAAACCTTTGCGTACAGCTGTACAAAATACAAGCCCATTTTGCAGCTTCTCTTTATTCATCAGTACTATACAGCCTGTTTTTGTTACTGTGCCTGATACTGATGTAAGGCAGTGTTTCAAATCACTTCTGTTCTGTCACTGTGCTTTTAAAACCGATACATGTAAATCACATTTTAAAACTATGAAAATTTAGAAAATATAGGCTGTCTATATATACTAGTAATATTATTCCATTTTATTTTTGATAGTGTTCCATTTTATTTTTCATTACTCAATGTGCATGTGTGGGAGTGAATATGTGTTTGATTTGTGTGTGTATATGTGTGTGTGTGTTTATCTGTTTGTGTTTGATTATGTGTATATATGAATGTAAATATTTGTCTGTTTGTTTTATTTTGTTCAGATGGAGCGACGGCACCGTAAGCGAGAGTTTCCTCTACAGGCCAACATGCACCACCTCTTCCTGCAAATCAACAGCCTGCTGAACTGCAACCTGGCTGAGGAGCTCCACGTCTTCTTCTTCATCTACGACAGCAGAGAGATGCGACCAATCAGGTGCAGGTTCAACACATCACTGAACAAAACCATCTAATCCGGTACAGCGTCACCATGTAACTGAGCGAAACTGACCAATAAGAGGCAGCTTCACTACATCACAGAGCAAAGCCAACCAGTAAGGTACAGCTTGACCATATTATAGAGCAAAGCTGACCAATCAGTGCAGCTTCACAACATTCTAAAGCAAAACTAACCAATCAGGTACAGCTTCACCACATCACAGGAAAAATGGACCATTCTGGTACAGCGTCACCACAATACCCAGCAAAAACAACCAGTCAGGCACAGTTTCACCTCATAACCCAGCCAAAACAACCAGTCGGGTACAGCTTCACCACATTACTCAGCAAAAACAACCAATTAGGTACAGCTTCACCACATTACCCAGCAAAAACAACCAGTCGGGTACAGCTTCACCACATTACTCAGCAAAAACAACCAATTAGGTACAGCTTCACCACATTACCCAGCAAAAACAACCAGTCGGGTACAGCTTCACCACATTACCCAGCAAAAACAACCAGTCAGGTACAGCTTCACCACATTACCCAGCAAAAACAACCAGTCAGGTACAGCTTCACCACATTACCCAGCAAAAACAACCAGTCAGGTACAGCTTTACCACATTACCCAGCAAAAACAACCAGTCAGGTACAGCTTCACCACATTACCCAGCAAAAACAACCAGTCGGGTACAGCTTCACTACATTACCCAGCAAAAACAACCAATGAGGTACAGCTTCACCACAGTACCCAACATAAACAACTAGTCAGATACAGTTTCACCACATTAACCAGCAAAAACAACCAATCAAGTACAGTCTCACCACGTTGCCCAGCAAAACCAACCAATCAGGTGCAGCTACACCACATCACAGAGCAAAACTGAGCAATCTGATAGCTTCCCCCATCACTGAGTTAAATCAACTAATCAGGTACACCCTCACCACATTACTCAAGAAAACCAACCAATCAGGTACAGCTTCTCCACATTTCCCAGCAAAAACAACCAATCACGTACAGCTTCACCACAATACCCAGCAAAAACAGCCAATCAGATACAGCGTCACCATTATTTCTGACATTATTAGTGGTAGTACCACATTGAGAATAATGCCAAAACGGACATGGTTTATCCACTTATTGTGATGTCAGCACTCAAAATTTCAGGTGTTTAAACCAGCTTTGGGCCACGAGAGCTTTAATATGTACGTTTAACAATAGTTTGGAGAAGAAAACTGTCAAATCATTATTTGAGCAAACCTACTCTTTAAAAGAAGGCACTTAGATGAATATGAAACTGAGGATTGAAACTAAATATACCACAGTTATGTATAAGGATTAGCAAAATGCTGCTGTGAGATAATAATAGCTGTTGGTATTTTTAAATAATTGAAAGATTACTGAACTTTTCCAATATTTAATTGGTAGTTCCACTGTTAAGACCATGAATTATTTTGAAAGGGTGGTAAAATGTATTTTGATTTCATGGACCCACTTCATATTAATATTTCAGTGAATATGAAGTCAGCACATCCACGTCTGGTCAAAAGCTGAATTAAATCCAGAAAAAATGCTGTTGTCTGGGCAGTACTTTATCAATTATGAATAGCATGAATTGACTACTCTAAAAACCTCAGTGCTTTGTTTTGTCTGAAAAGGCAGCGTCTCATCCGCATATCTTCACTGGAGCTGATCTCACAGTGATTTACTTCCTTTATGATTCTCTAGGAAGTCATATATTGATGTTTGATTGATTTACTGCATTTTTACACCCTATTCTTTGCTTCTTTACTCCTATGCACCTGCCCCACCAGAAAACACTCTATGCCTCAGTCTGAGGGGAGCGCTATTGTATGATAAGGCCACAGCCTCTGTACAGTTGTGGAATATTTTATTGATCGAGTCTCATTCTATCTGTCTCAGTTTCACTCAGTTACACAAATGCACATTCTCACCCCAACCCCCGCTGATGTCAGCATGTGTGTGGTGTATGTGAAATGTTCAGGCACTCCTCTTCATGTAATCTGGTGAATTATTTAATATAAGTGATGCCCCAGAGCCCAGAGTGAGACAGTGTGTGTGTGTTGAGGGCAGAGGGTGAGGGGGTTTGGTTGGGAGGGTTACTGGGCCTCAGAAGATCATCAGTCCTCTCTCTGCTTTGTGTAATTAATGAGCATCAAGTGATGCAGCGGAGTTCATTAATATATGGACAGGCTCACACATACACACACATACTTTTTTGTCATGGTCTGTGGTTGTACATATATTTACACACATTATATATATGTATGTATATGTATATATATATATATATATATATATATATATATGTGTGTGTGTGTGTGTGTGTGTGTGTGTGTGTGTGTGTGTGTGTGTGTGTGTGTGTATATATATATCGCTGTTGTTGGAACAAAACCTTGTATCTTCAAAATGGTAAAATGGTAAAATAACATCCCACACACAAATACACAGAGTCTGCAGTGTGTCAACTTTGACAACAACTAATGGTGAATGTTTTTGACTTTGACTCTGTCTCTGTCCTTGTCTCTCTCTCTCTCTCTCTCTCTCTCTCTCTCTCTCTCTCTCTCTCCCTCCAGTGAGAGGTTCTTTGTGCGGCTGAATAAGCAGGGGGTTCCTAAGTCACCAGAGAAAACAGAAAAGCAGTGTACACTCTTTGTTGTGAGTACTGGGCTGTTGTGGGTTGTGTGGAGGGCATGTCCTTGATCCACAGTCTCCAGGTCGAGTCTGCCATTGAAAACGTGCTCACACTGTGGCGTATAAGTATTCTGAGATGTGTTTTTTTGCTTTATACGATTCAAAGCCTTGATTTGATTGATTTTTCTGAGTGTGTCAGATGCATTTTGGAGTGCAGGTCTGACTGCCAAGGTCAAACCGCATCTATGGGAATCGACCTGCACACCAGCAGATCCACCACAGCAGTCACACCACCGTGATGTCTTTCTGCTGTATGGCACTGTTTATGAGCACAGAGATCAGAAATACTGAATGTTTGGGTTAAGAAAAGAACTAAGACAGAAATCATCTGAAATACAGTACTATGTTTGGAAGCTTTCACTGTTTGACTCGTGTTGAATAAAACATTTGTCTTTCTTTAAGGATTTGGGCAGTAGCGATCTCCGCAAAGATGTATATGTTGTAGCTCATATTTTTAGAATAGGTAAGAGTTACTGGGATTGATGGGTGATCTTTGTCTTAAAGTGACCTATCACAATGCCTTACGAAACCTTTCATGATATGCTATGACAGTATACAGCACGTTAGAGATGGCAAGATACCAGTTTTATTTCCAACACCAATACTGAAACCTGAAGTATCGGTGAATACAGAGACGTATTTCTAAGTTAAAATTGAGCTGTTTTTAGTTGAAGTCCTTCAATGCCCACTCTGTTAATTATTGCTAGGAAGTCACAGTATTTTACACTACTTTTACTTACACAGTAAAGAACTGCTGTTCACTGTTCACAGTAAGTTACTGTAAAAGTAATGCAATAACAAGGCACAGTATGTAATGTAATAATATAATGGAATAATGGAATAATTAAGTAATTTTACAGTGAATTTCTTTACAGTGCAATCTAATCTTACCATGCTCAAACTTTCAAACACTCTCCCACCAACTTAGCCAACAACATGAGATGTGCAAAATTTATCTTTTTAAAATAAATGAAACATATTTATTTTAAATAAAGTCATTTTAGTATTATACTGAATGATGCTCATTTATATATATATATATATATATATATATATATATATATATATATATATATATGATAACAACAGGCTACATTTGGCCACTGTAGTTAACATGTAATCAACTTTGGGACAGGGATTGGGGGCATTCTGTCTACATTCTTATTTCAATGGGAGAAACATGTTTTCCTTAAGGTGCCCTGAGTTGAAAAAAGCTCAAAGCAGTCAGGTAGACTGCATCATGAGAGTTTTTCTGCATTAACCAATCAGATCAGAGGGAAGACAGTTGTAATAAAAGAGTTTAACTTAT
This sequence comes from Pygocentrus nattereri, assembly GCF_015220715.1. NCBI lineage: Eukaryota > Metazoa > Chordata > Actinopteri > Characiformes > Serrasalmidae > Pygocentrus > Pygocentrus nattereri. Next base: position 10,045,504 of record NC_051218.1, read on the forward strand.
AAAGAGGTCAACTTATATTTGAAATGATTAAAACCATGGCATAAACTAAAAGCAGCTTTTTTACTTTGGCTTATTTTCACTAGAAGCACCACACTTGCTGGGTGATAGTAGTAGCAGAGTAGCACAGCAGCTACTGTTGCTTAGCAACAGAGAAACACCCAGCCAGAAGCAGCAGACAAAATGCAGTGTGAACCCCCAAGAAAAACACACACCTTTCCACTTTCAGAAAAACACAGTATGAATCTCCTATTAATTTATTTTATGTCATGTTACACAGCAAGCAGTTTAGTAATACATCATTCATTTTCTTACAATATCTGATCAGACCTGCTATCGATACTGGGTACTGGATCAGTGCCATCTCTGCAAAACATGCCATTTGTAGTTCAACATGAACCATTTTGATAAGCATTCCAATGGCTGTCAAGGTGTATAATGGCAGGTTCAATGAAGTAACACTACGTAGGCAAACTGATAAGCCACTTCAAGTAAAGTGTGATCGGAACGCTGTCTTTATCTGTATCAGTGTGTGTAGCTAGTGTGAATGCATGGCCTACATCGATTAGTAACATCATCCAGTACTGTTGTTGTCTGTGTGGTGCTCATCGCATGTGTTTATGTCAGCTCACTGTGGACTGGTAAGTGCTTGTGGAGTAGTAGTGCGTACACTCACCATTCACTTTAATAGAAATACATTGTACTTCAGCTCATTGGCCACTTTATTAGAAACCCCTACCTTATAGATCATCTATACGGGTGTGCACTTACAGATCAGAAGGTGTTGTCTTGCAGTTTAGCAATTCGTACATTCTCAATTTATCAGTGACACAGATATTGTAGTGGCGTGGTAATGTGAGTGGTGCTAGTACAAGTGTAACAGTTAAGGTTGAGACTGGTTCATGCAACACATGACTTATTTCAGTTTGAAATATGTCAACTCATCCTTGCCATTTTTCTGCAAATTACAATTTACAATTTCTGTTTGGAAAAGTTTGGAAAAGAAAGTTAATGTAAAATGTGAAATATGCGCTAACCTTTGCATGTTTTTTTATGTTAAATTCATCAAATAAACATTAATTATGTATTAAAATGTGCAGAAGTGTGTTTCACAAAAAAATCAAGCTTAATTTGACCAGGGGCAGCCATATATATATATATATATATATATATATATATATATATATATACATAAATATATATGCTAATCAATTCAAACTTTCCTAAGACTAAAAGTGGAAATAAAACTTCCTGTATGCTGTGAGAATGTACACCACCACTAGCTTAATGTTAAAATTGTAAATGTCACAGGAGCTAAGAAAGCGTTATTGTAGTGGTGATTGGATCAATAAAGTCTACTTATGAAGTAAATTACAAAGCTTTGAAAAATACCTAAACGTTAATAGCCTAAACGTTAAAACTTAAATGAAGCCTATAAATACAATAGCTAACTATGGCCATTAGGTACACATGAACAATTAAGCATTTCACTGTGACTTGTGGCTAGCTGGTTAGCTAAATACATAGCTCAATAGGCAAAACGCCTGCCCCCTTAATTATACTCCTTGGTCCACCGCCCAAAAATATTCAGCATGGTTCTATAGTGAGAGAATTGGATTAAGGATTTAAATGTTTTATTTTACTTGATTTCACAATATTAAAAACACTGCAGTACATTACTAGCCTAGCCCTTAGGAACCTGTTAGTTGCTGCTTGAGGCCTCAGACCTTTAGTGGCCCTTGACCCTAACATTAGCCATAGTAGCCATTTCGTAGGTTCTCTTAATGTAAAATTGAGGTATGATGATATAATAAAGAGCTGAGGAGACACAGGACCCAGGGAACATGAGTACACTCCCATACATCAACAGATCTACAGTCTCTAGCTGTACACTAGCATGGTGGAGCTACAAGCTAGGGGTTTATAAGTGGCTAGTGAGTCAGAATGTGGCTGTGTATGTGCTGGAGCTTTATAAATTTGGTGTCAAATTATATCTTTTAGCTTTCAATGTTCTGTCACAAACCCAGCATAAGGCTGCCAGCTCATGGAAGCTCGCTTGCATTCTAGACTAGAGCATGAACTGTGACACAGCCTGTCACAATCTGTTAGCTCTCATGTAACGTCAAGTGTCATGCCGAGCTGGTGGCAGTGTTGGTCTTTAGGACAGAACTGCAGCTCTGTTGCTGTATTTGTGACACTGGAGCCCAGTTCAGTTCCAGGCCATGTTTTGTGGTTGTGTTATGGTGAACCTGGCTGGTGTGTGTTTGTCAGGGCGAATGGTCGCTGGGGAGAAGAAGAGTGTGTCTAACACTCAGTACAGGCGTCCATTTGGCTGCACCGTGATCAGCGTGTCTGATCTGCTGACGGCCGACTGCAAGGATGACCACCTGCTCAAAGTTTACTCGTGAGTCTGACACTTTCCTCTAAACGCTCTACTCTTTGGATTATGCAGTTAGTTAGAAAACCACTTTATTAACCAATTTCCCACTCACCCGAAATGTAGTCGATCACCAAGACATGTTTGGTGTCTGAAGTTTGCTTCTTTAGTTTTGGACGGCAGCTACGAGGCTAATGTAGCGAACAGGTGACTAGCTACTCTACCTACTAGGTTAGTATAGTTCAAACTGCATGCCTAAATCACAAAACATATACAGACTACAGATGTAAATAGAGAATATTAGAGATGGCACAATGCCAGGTTTATTTCTGATACCAAAACTGAAACCTTACTACAAAGTACTACATAGTATTGACTGATATCAAGCTGATGTTTAAAAATGTGCTGTTTCTAATTGAGTCACCATGATTAAGATGACCTCATTTAACAGTTAAAATATTAAAATAATACATTCATCATTTTATTGCAAAATCTAAAGATATTTTCTGTTATAACACATCAAATTAGAGTTTGACGTATTGCTAGACCACACAGCATTATGGGATATAACAACATTTTAACAATGTTTTATTGTTTTAAAAACACTGTATTTATTTATGTATTTATTTATTTAAAATTGCCCAATGTATGTTTTTGGTCAACTTTGTGTAAATGATTAAGTTAAAACGTCAGTAAAATGTACATTTCCACTTGCATATTTGAGATATTCTGTGCATATACAGCCTAAAATATGGTGAACAACAAAAGGTGTGATAAAATTTCAAGTTAGTTTTTCCATATATAAATGTACAGTAAATTGCTGTATTAGTTTTTTCAGTTGTTCGGTAAAAATACAGGAGATTATGATAATGAATTAATAAATTATAGCTTATTATTGTACGTTTGCAGCAGAACACACAACAGAATACAGCTACATCACAGTAATCTTGAATAAATCCAGCTTTTTTACATTTTTTGTGATACGCCTAATAATAGTTTTAGTTTTTAGCTGAACATGCAGTTTGCGCTGAGCTTAACTATTTGAAGAAAGAGGAGAATTATAGAAATCAATATACAATGTTTGGCAAGTTGGACCTCTTTGTAAAATTGCAAAATTTTATAAATATTTTTTTAATATGGAAGCTGGAAGTTTAAGCTAAATCTCATCACCGTCTACATATATGAGTGAGTCATATGTGGTCCTAAGTCTGTTCCTAAGTTTTGTGTTTATTTTTTGTTTGTAGATGCAACACTGAAAGCGAATGGTATCAAATACACGACAACATCATCCGCAAAGTCAGCTCCAGATACAGTCAGATTGGCTCCAGCACAGGTCAGTCGTCTATAGCTCAAGCATTTATGTTTCCTCAGTGCTTCACCTTCAGCTTGAGTAAATGGCCAAACCTTTTGGAAAGCCTGCTTTACAGAGTCTAGCAAATGGAGCAGAATTCCTCTCTTCTTTCCTCTTATGATATAAATAGCAGAGCTTCTTACAGAACGCTGCCCAGCTCGCTCCTACAGATGAATTCCAGGCTGCAGAACATAGGTCTCACTGCTTCAAAGCAGCTTCACCAAATGAGCTCTGTAAAAAGGACCATGACCAGCGCTTATATTCACCACTATACTCCTTTCACAATGTGTACATGGCTTAAACCTTTACTGTATCCTTCACAATTTTGCATGATGTCACTCATGTCCTTCCACTGGCTTTCGACCTATGTTTATAAGAAGATGGCAGTTTAGAATAATTAGCCTTCTGTATTAGCCACAGTGGTTATGGACAATGTCAATTAAGACATCTGCATTATTATGTGGACAAGCCCTATCCAAGATCCTGATAAGATGCACTACCAGATATGAAAAGGCTAATTATTAGGAAAATTATTTTTCAAGTTCGGCCAAAAAATAACAGAATGTCATACAATTTGATATCAATAAAAAATGGACAAACATGTGGACCAAAATACATCAACATTGTGGATAAACCACATTTCCCATACTTTTTATGTAAATAAAGGAGTTTGAAGAAATATCTAAATGTTGTTAAAGTTTCAAATTGTACCATTCACTCCCCAGTCCACACGGTCTGTTTTGAATTCATTGTTTCAGTGATGTCACGAAAACCAATTTGTGTACATATATCCACCTATTCAGCCTACAGCACCTTAGCTCCACCCATTCAAGCCAATCAGAACAGAGCTTATTTAACATATCGCTGCTGTTGGAACAAAACCTCATGTATACCTTTTTTTTCAGTTTTTGATATCATTTGAGAATACCTGTTGTCCTTTATATTGTATGCAAATTTTGTGATGAATGAGCCAAAACAATTGACCCCAAATGACTTGGAAAAAAGTCTGGTTCCATTGACTTACATTTAAAGTAATGCTTTTTCCTTCTCCTGTAAAGTCTTCATTTTGGAGGTATGCGGGTTTACATGTTCCCCCTGTGTCTGCATGGGTTTTCTCCAGGCTTTCTCCCACAGTCCAAAGACATGCATTTAGGCCAAAGGGAGATGTTAAATTAGGTGTGAATGTGTGTCTGCCCTGTGATGGACTGGCAGCCTGTCCAAGGTGTTTCCTTCCACCCAGCGACTGCTGGGATAGGCTCCAGCTCCCCACGTGACCCATGAGGACAAGCAACTTAGATATTTTCAATATCATAACCTACACAAACATTAAGTGGACATCAAGGGAAAAAGAACAAGAAAAATGTAGAATATGGCCCTATAAATAAGATTTAGCTAAAATGTCTGAAACTCTGCAATGGATGTTGCTTGTTAGCTACAGCAGCTTTGTAGCCAGTGCATCTTGGCTGATCGACGAGGGGGAAATGATGTATTTTTTTTGCCAAATTATTATAAGGAACTGGCTTTCATAAAAGTCTTTTTCATTTTATACTGATAAATATATACTATACTATAACCGTTAATCTTCCCAGACCCTTCCCTGCAGATAAATAAATGAGAAAAAATAGCAGCATTGAAGTGCCCACCCAGTCTGGGAAGGAAGAGGGTTGTTTTCTTTTCAGCTTAGTCTGCCAGAGCCGACTAATTCTACAGCGACTGATTAATGAGCAATTCATTCGCCCATAATTCAATTTTGTTAAATGGGGCTTTTCTAAGTGTCGTCCATTAAACGCTAATTATTAGTCATGTGTGCATTAGCTGTCAATAGCAGCTGGAAGGGACTATTGAGCGGTGTACTGTGAGCGCAGGCTATGCCTAACCTTTTCTGCTTTATCTCTCTCCTCTAAGACGCTTGTAATGGGCACCTTTGCTGCCATCTTGCTAACGTAAAACCTTTCATCATCCCGACACGGTTCAAAGTCCTGTTTACTGACCTCTTTCCTTGAACCTAAGAAGCCATTTGCAAGGCATGCTGGCCGAATGTTGTTTGCCCTTTTGAGACCTCGCGATTGTATGATCCTGCCCCCAATCTATCGTAACAAAGCACACATACCCAAGGTCTCTGTTTGCGGTCTGTTCTGCTGCATTGTCTACGGTTGTGTTTTGTGGAGGAGGTCGAGTAGTAGCTTACATAAGAGTGGCTCACTGGTCTGACTAATGTTGGAGATATGAATGGATTTGTCTTGGTGAGTGGCCATGTGTGGGCAGGCCATTCTGTAAGTTATGAAATAAAGACGCCATAATTAGGCTTTGTGCTGGGAGGCAGAGAATCAGTAGCAAACAGAGATACATAATATTTCTATGGGTTGTTAACCTACGCTCTTAAAAATAAAGGTGCCAAAAATGGTTCTTTGGAGCTGTGAATGTGAAGAACCTCCACGTAATATAAACACCAATTAAATTAAAGATTTTTCCCAGAATTTTACAGCCAGAAAACATGAGGAACCTTTAGGATATAATGTGTACCTACACATTTTGAGCACATCTCAAAACCATGAAAAAAGTAATAACCATGCAATACAACATGGGTAGCTTTTCTGTACGACAGCAGAAGAGATGAACTGCTTTCTATCATGCCTCACTCTGTGAATAAAAAATGATTTTGAAGATTTCGTCGAAAGGATTGAGGACTTTAGAGTATAAATCTCATGCTGAAATTGTCAGTGTGCATGATGAATGCAGGTGAAAGATCCTTGAGCTGTTTATCTTTAAGAATGGAGAACACAGCAGCAGTGAATATTATGGACTACGAATGTTGCTGCCCAGCACAAGCTCAGGCCCACTTACTGCATTCTTCAAATAACCCAGGTTTTGAGGTATTTAGAGTTTTTATATAGTGGCAGTTCAGTACAGTTGTGCTGTGTTTGTGCTGGTTCCTGCAGGACTTGCTGTTTCACTGCAGCTGTTACATGGGAACCTGGAGCAGATCCAAAAGGACTACATGCGCCTCTTTACCCGCAATGTCTCCATCACCCGGAGACTTGGCTTCTCTGATATCATCATGCCAGGTGAGAGAAAATGTTTTCAATATCATCATGCCAAAACAATTCCTTTTTAGCACATGTAGATTTAACTTCTTGTTGAGAAATTCCTGTCCTGTCCTGTCCTGTCCTGTCCTGTCCTGTCCTGTTCTGTCCTGTTCTGTCCTATCCTTCTTTCTTTTCTTTTTCCTATAATGTCCTATTCTATTCTATTCTATTCTATTCTATTCTATCCTAAAATATCATTTCCTGTCCTATTCTGTTGTGTCCTGTCCTATCCTATCCAATGTTCTCATGTCCTATTGTGTCCTGTCCTTTACCTATCCTATCCTATCTTGTCCTATAATATCTAATCCTGTCCTCTCTTCTCATGTCCCATTGTGTCCTGTCCTTTACCTATCCTATCCTATGCTGCCCTATGCTATCCTTTCCTAAAATGTCTTTTCCTATCCTCTCCTGTCCTTCCCCATCGCGTCCTATCCGGTCCCCTCCTATCTGATCATGTATATTCATATAAATTCATATTTTGTTACTGTAACTGGAAGCATGATCCCCTAAGTTTGTCACCACCATATTCTTCAGTGAGGTTTTATGTGTTTATGAAATTGTAAAGCTAGTGAAATGGACTGCACAAAGACATTTTAATGACACTCTTTATGACATTGCAGTCTCAAGTAACTGCTTTTCCTTTAGATGTCTACAGTTATTGCCATTCCATTATGCTATTTAAACAAAATTACCTAATTACATAATTAAATGCATAGTTATGCAATAAATTACATTTACATTCAGTTTTTATTCTGTATTAAAGTGTTTGAGTTGTTACTTTTTCCTTTCATTTTCATTAGGGACAGAATACATTGAATTTACAAATAAAGGATGCTTTTTCTTTCCACCAAATATGACTTTAAAAAGTTTTCAGTCATAACACAAATTGTCTTCTACTTACTGCTACAAATGTGGGATTGAAAGATTATAATCTGCACGTTTGGTAAAATCCTTCTCAGTACACAACTTGTGTGAAGTAATTCGTCTAAAATTGCAGGATGTTTGCTTTTACCAGTGATAAAGGCAACTTCTACAGGTGAATGATACGATGGCATCAGCAGTTGAAAACAGCTGTGAAATTATGACACCATGTTCAATCTGTGATGCAACACAAGCGTATCTCTCACTGTGGAAGACTTGTGTGTGCGTAATGTAATGAAGTATTGATTGTTCGCAGTGATGTGGTCTGCACAATTTGCTCATCTTCAAATGCAGACACTCAAGGGAGCTGCTTATCTGTTTATTAGAGGCCATTTATCGACCTGCTCACAAGCTTTTAATACCTGCATTGATATAGGACAACTAAATACTGTCATTGGTGGGTTTTTTTTATTTTATTTCATTTCAGAATGTCCTCTATTGAGATGGATCTGTCCGACCCATTGAGATGCTGTCTATGTGTCCAATTTGCATGCTTCTATTGGCTTTCACACTCTCAGAGGGCTCATGGGGGATGCATCACAGCTTGTGTTAATTGAGTAATTAGTGTCGTCTTATAGTGGTTTTCTCGTCTCAACTGACCTATGACTTATGGAGTCGAAGGGCAAGCTCAGATATGGTGTTTGCGACTTTATTGGGGTCAGAGGTGCCAAATGAATGTTGCATTTTCCCACAGGCTTATGAGGATAACTTCATAAAGTGTTTCAGTGAGTGATGAAAAACACCTTTTTTCTGCAGGTGAAGTGAGGAATGATCTGTATGTGACACTGGAGAGAGGCGAGTTTGAGAAAGGAGGGAAGAGTGTGGCGAGAAATGTGGAGGTCACTGTGTATCTGCTGGGAGGAGATGGCCAAGTACTAAAGGTAAACCTAGCAACACGTCCATGAACAGGAATCATTCTAAATATAAGAATACAACCAGTAAAATATAAGTGATTCTT